>NC_052355.1:19418574-19421183 GCF_009727055.1 Benincasa hispida | reverse complement strand
ATCATAGAATACAAAATGCAAAAAGACAAGGGTGAGAGAAGCATCCATGGAATATATGGCATTGCAAACGCAGGGATACTTCGATGCGGGCCTCAATTGGCTTCGCGCAATGCGAGAGATGACTTCTGGCGATCTAATCCATCTTCAAAGTAAGGCTTAACTCTTTGGCAGTTTACCTTGAACGCGTTGGTGCCATCTTCTCGGGTTATTTCCACGGTTCCATATGGGAAGATTGCTTTAATGATAAAAGGTCCTGACCATCTGGATTTCAGCTTTCCTGGAAATAAACGCAGACGTGAGTTGAACAATAAAACCTTTTGACCAACAACAAGTTATTTCTTACTGATGCGTTGATCATGCCAACGTTTTTTCTTTTCCTTGTACAGCTTGTTGTTTTCATACGCGTTCAATCGCCACTCCTCGAGCTCGTTGAGCTGAAGTTTGCATTGAACACCCGCGGCATCCAAGTTCATGTTCAACTTCTTCACTGCCCAAAATGCCTTATGCTCCAAATCTACGGGTAAATGACAGGCTTTTCCAAATACGAAGGAGTATGGAGACATATCTATAGGAGTTTTGTACGCAGTCTTGTAGGCCCAGAGCGCCTCATCTAGCCTCTGTGCCCAATCTTTCCGTGTTGCATTGATGACCTTTTCCAAGATGGACTTGATTTCTCGATTTGATACTTCCGCTTGACCGTTTGTTTGAGGATGGTAGGTAGTGGCAATCTTGTGCCTAACATTATATTTTGCAAGTAATTTGGAAATGATGCGATTAATAAAGTGCGTACCTTCGTCGCTTATCAGGGCTCTTGGCGTTCCATAGCGTGTAAAGATATTCCTGGTAAGAAACTTAGATACAGTGGACGCATCATTCCTAGCACAGGCCATTGCTTCTACCCACTTAGATACATAATTTACTGCTAACAGGATGTACTGTTGGCCACAGGACAGGGGAAAAGGTCCCATAAAATCTATGCTCCAAACATCGAATAACTCAACTTCGAGAATATTATTCAAGGGCATCACGTCCCTTGAAGAAATATTCCCGGTGCATTGGCAGGGGTCACATTTTCGAACAAACTCCCTAGCGTTTTTAAAGATGGTGGGCCAAAAGAATCAGTTTTGAAGAACTTTTGCTGCGGTTCTTTGCCCACTGAAATGCCCTCCGTAAGGAGATTTATGACACTCAGCTAAAATGTGTTGTGTCTCCTCCTCCGGAACACATCGACGCGGTATGGAGTTAGGACCTTGTTTATATAGAAATGGTTCATCCCAAAAATAAAACTTGCTGTCATGAATTAACCGTTTCTTCTGCTGAGAGTTGAAGTTCCTAGGGAATTGATTGGTGGTTAAATAATTGACTATGTCCGCATACCAAGGTTCCCTACCTTCAACTCTAAACAGGCTTTCATCAGGAAATGCGTCCTTGATTTCACTTTCTTGGGCTTGCATTTATTGATTCTCTAGCCTAGACAGGTGGTCAGCCACCTGATTTTCTATTCCCTTTCTGTCCTGGATATCAATGTCAAACTCCTGCAGTAGCAGTACCCATCTTATCAATCTTGGTTTTTCGTCCTTTTTAATCATCAGGAATTTAATGGCTGAGTGGTCGGTGTATATGGTGGCTGACGCAATAACTAAGTAAGATCGAAATTTTTCAGTTCTAAACACTACAGTCAACATCTCTTTTTCAGTAGTGGTATTTTGTTCCTGAGAGTCATTTGGTGTTTTGGATGCGTAAGAGATGGGATGTATCAAGTTACCCTTCTTCTGCCCTAACATAGTACCCACTGCCACATCACTCGCGTCGCACATAAGAATAAAGCGCTGCGTCCAGTCTGGTGCTATCAGTATTAGGGCTGTCGTCAACACATACTTCAAAGTCTCAAACGCGTCAGTGCAGTCTTCGTTAAAGTCATAGGGTCGGTTCACCTTTAGTAGTGCGCTCAGAGGTCGCGCAATCTGAGAGAATCCTTTAACAAACCTTCTATAGAAGCCAGCATGCCTAGAAAACTTCGTAAAGTTTTAACATTTGCTGGTGGTGGAAGTTTTGCTATGACATAAATTTTTGCTTCATCTACTTCCAAGCCAGCCTTAGATACTTTGTGACCCAAGACAACTCCTTTAGTCATCACGAAGTGACATTTCTCCCAATTCAGCACTAAGTTTGTCTCCTCGCATCGAGCGAGGACGACCTTCAAATTATCTAGACATGACTGGAATGAGTCTCCAAAGACTGAAAACGTCCATGAAGACTTCAACGGTCTTTTCTAGGAAGTCAGAGAAGATGGCCATCATACATCGTTGAAATGTCCCCGGTGCGTTACACAACCCAAAGAACATGTGTCTGAATGCAAATGTTCCAAAGGGACAAGTAAACGTGGTTTTCTCCTGATCTTCTAGATCTACCAGAATTTGGTTGTAACCAGAATAACCATCAAGAAAGCAATAAAATTCTTTACCTGTAAGTCTGTCAAGTATTTGATCAATGAAAGGAAGGGGGAAGTGGTCTTTCTTAGTTATTGTGTTGAGCTTCCGGTAATCCAGCCCGTGACAGTTCTCGAGGGTATGAGTTCATTATTACTGTTGACTATCACGGTCGTTCCC
>NC_052355.1:19395863-19418414 GCF_009727055.1 Benincasa hispida | reverse complement strand
GTTCAGCCTTCTTTGAGGCTCGATTGACCCCGACTTCCCTTCTTCCAGCCTAATCTTGTGCATGCAATAAGATGGACTTATCCCACAGATATCCGCAAGCGTCCAACCTATTGCACGCTTTTGTTTCTTCAGCATCTGTAAGAGAGATTTCTCATTAGGCTTTATAAAATTTACAGAAATGATCACAGGTAAAGTGTTGTTGGTTCCGAGGAATGCATATTTCAAGTGTCCAGGTAACTGTTTCAACTTGAGTTCTGGTGGTTCTTCAAGTGATGGACGCGTTGGTTTTGTCCGCCGCTCTCTCAGACTTGGCGGCTCTGATTCCTTCAGGGTCTCCTCCAACACGAGGACCTCACATACATAAGTCTCTTCTTCAGGCAACTCAATACTGTTTAGTTGACAATCTTCACTGTCTGGGAACTTTAATGCGTTGACCACATTAAACTTCACCTCTTCATTGTCCATGCGCATAGTTAATTCACCTTTATGCACGTCAATTAAAACTTTCCCAGTAGCTAAGAAGGGACGTCTAAGGATAATTCGTACCTCCCTATCTGCTTCATAGTCTAAGATAATAAAGTCTGCTGGGAATATGAGATTGTCAACCTTCACCAAAACGTCTTCAATCTTCCCTTCTGGGTACTTAATTGTCCTGCTAGCGAGCTGAAAGGTGACAGAAGTAGGTTGTGCTTCGCCAATCCCCAAATTCTTAAAAATTGAAAGTGGCATGAGATTTATGCTAGCTCCTAGATCGCACAACGCATGACTCACATCTAATCCTTCTATCGAACAAGGAACTGTGAAGCTCCTGGGGTCCTTCTGCTTCTTTGGTATATTGTTGGTTACTAATGCATTACATTCCTGCGTTAGGGCTATCACTTCTTTCTCACTGACTCTTCTCTTTTTCGTCAAAATGTCCTTAAAAAACTTTACATATGTTGGCATCTGCTCCAAAGCCTCTATAAATGGAATATTGATGTGCAGCTGCTTTAGGGGCTCAAGAAAGTGCTTGAATTAATGTTCATCATTCTTCTTCATCAGACGCCTAGAGAATGGTGCATTCAGCGGCACCTCAGGCTTTCCCGTGTTAGACGTGCTGGTTTCCGAATGGCTAGGAGTCTCGGCCGTTCTTTCTTCCCGATCCATTGAATGTGTAATGCGTTCTGTCGAAGGACTGCTGTTTCTTGGATTCCCTCTTCTTTCTTTAAGAGCTCTTCCACTCCGCAACATCACCGCGTGACATTGGTCCTTCCCATTATTGTTTCTAGGTGTTTCGGTATTGCTAGGTAGAACTCCGGCTGCCTGTTTTTCAACCCGCATGCTATCTGCCCTACCTGGATCTCTAGGTTTCTGATTGATGACGCCTGGCTCTTCAGCAACACGTTGTTCTGGGCTATGTACTCCTTCAATAGGTTCTCAAGTGGAGATCCTAAGCTCGATGCCTGTCCTTCTCTATTGAAGGGCTGTTGATGCTGCTGGTGCGTTTGTTGAAATGCAGGCGGCGATTCATTCCTTTGCTGATGGTTTTCCCCTGGGTGGTACTCCTACTGATTTCCTCCTGTCCAAGAAAAATTCTGATGGTTTCTCTATCCAGGGTTATATGTATTAGAGAATGGGTTGTTTTTTATGAAGCATACTGACTGAGGGTTTTGTGAACACTCAGCATATGAGTGAAGATCTCTGCAACCCACACAGCTAACCATGGGCTGCCCAAACGCCTCTACTTGATTCACCTTCTGCTGGTTTGATGTGTTACCCAGCGTTATGTTCTGCATAAGGTTGGTCATCGTAGCCACTTGAGCAGAAAGTGTGGCTATTGTGTTGGCATCAACAAAATTAACGTTCTGAGATCTCCTTCTCCTGTCATTTCTTCCATCATATGTATCATCCACCCATTCCATATTGTGTTTAGCAATGTGGTCTAGTATTTCTTTAGCCTCAGTATAGGATTTGTCCATAAGTCCACCAGCCGCTGTTGCATCTGCTGCCATCTGTGATGCTCTATTCAGTCCTCCATAAAACGTCTCCGTTTGAATAGTCAGTGGTGATCCATGGTTCGGGCAATTCTTGATCAAGCCCTTAAAACGCTCCCATGCGGTGCTTAAGGTCTCAGTATCTTCTTGTTCAAAGTTCATAATTTCTCGACTCCTCCTCGCGTTGGTGGTAGGTGGGAAGTATTTTTTGCATAAATTTTTTCACCAACTTCTCCCAGGTGGTGATTTCACCATGCTCCAGTGAACTCACCCATTTTTTTGCGACATCACGCAAAGAATAGGGGAATAAGGATAGCCTGATCGCCTCTGGGTGATTCCAGGAATCATAAATTAGTTGTTGAGCTATTTGCTGATTTGGTTGTTCTTCCGCCATTGCTCGTTGCCTGTTCTGTTGTCTGAGTAATTGCTGCCTCAACCTTCGACGATGGTTGGATTGGTTCCTACGCTGGAAGGTCCTTTCAATCTCAGGGTCGTATCTGAATTTAGGAGTGCTCTCCTTGTTCATAAATGTTCACAAGCTTAGGCATAGCTTGTAATACTCCATTGACTGAAGTGTTCCTACAACAGATACAAACGAAATTTCTGGTTAGTTCTTGTTTCTGAATCCCCGGCAACGGCACCAAAAACTTGTTCGTTGCTATCGTAAGATGTTCTAGGAGTGTATTTGTATAAAATAAATTGGAGAAATAAGTTCTAAGTATAAGTGATGCGTTTATGCTTTGATGCGTTTAAATAATTGTAGCACGTTGGGGCATTAGTAATATGCACAGAACGCACATAACTCCTTCTAATGACGTTCAAGTTTTCCTAAACCAGACCCAAGTATAAATCTAATTTAAGTTCCTGGTAAGTCCAGGGTTGATCTCAGGGATTCAGTTAACCAAACGGAGATCTTGCGTCGTATCTATTGTAGGGGTCTTCCTAAATGAATATGAGAAATGTATTATTTACACTAACTTGTTGTGCCTGTGCAAAAAGATACAAAAGAGTTGAGTGATGAATGATGGATCATGTGAAAATGGAATTTAAGGTAGGTGGACGCGTCGGTCTAAGATGAATGTACACAACTAAGATGTGATGTGGATGAGATGGAATGATTTGCTTATCTTTTTTTTTTTTATGCATTAGACCTTATTTAACACTTCTCAATGTGAATAACATACAAAGCCTATCTCTAGGAAGCATGCGTCTAACACAGAATGCAGGAAAGACCAGTAAGTCTATCTCTAGCTGTACTAGGCGTTCTACTTGATGCAGCTTAGTTATTCTTTCGAACAATCAAAGTTAAAGATGCTTTTACCAAGTTGTCAAGTTGGCTCGAGCGTTAGAATGAAGTTGTGCATAAAGTATTAATGCGTTCAACATAAACAAGAGATGAACAATAGTAAGTATGATGGATCAAACATATGAATTTTATAAAGAAACAAAGAGTCTTTACAAAAACAATATTCAATCTAATGGAGTGAAAGCGATAAATAAGAATGAAACTGAGTCAAGCCAAAGAATACAATCACTTGTAGTTCTTTGGCTCAATCTCGTTGTGTACAATCAATTGTATAGGCAGTGGATGGAGTATCTTTCTCAAGAGTGGTGTCCTCCACTCCCCGACCGACGGTGTTGGTGGTTCTCAACCCTTTTGGTCGTCTCAACACCATGGCACAGCTTCTACAGAACTAAGATTATAACTACAATTTACAGAGAGTAAGGATCTTGATAATTTCCGAACTCCTTAACTCTAGAGGGACTTCATCTATTTATGTAGGCATTGTCACGTCCACTTAGTGAATAGGCAACATTAAAGTCCATGCCCTGAGTCCAGCATTAAAAGTCCATCGTTCCTTGTTAGCCGCACTGACTCTCGGAAGCTTTTCAGACGCCACCTTCTACTTGAAGCTTTTCAAACGCCACCTGCTTACAGGTGCTCATTACTTGCAAGTGGTTGATGTGGACACAATCAAACCTGAAGCACATGAATCTTTCTCTGCGATTGAAACTCCCTCCGACGCATTGGCCCATGTGTTAGAGCTTTTCCTGCGGCACTGGTCTAATGCGTTAATTGTTAATCTTGCGTTGAAAATCCTGTACATACAGTTATGTTAGTGCCGCGATATTTTTAGTAATAACTTCTTTGGCATGAGTTTTGCTGCATGTTTGAATAATCCATGCGTTTCTACTACAAAATGAGAGAGTTAATCATTAAAAACACTTAGTTGTTTCTAACTTAAGAGCAAAAATTAACGTTGTATTTCTATAAGTTGATGTTCAATGCCCAATCGTTTGATAAAAACTAAATGATCGTTAGCAAAGGCTATGCGAACGTTCTAAGCATCATCGTTTAGCTCTGCCTATCACCTACAGGACTCTAACGATTGTTTACTTGAGTCAGCGATCGTCTAGCAAGACCTTAGCGTGCATCGATTTAGTAAAATACTGTGCGATCGTTTAGGCTCACCGCTGCACGCATTGTTAACCTCACCCAATCGATTCGTATTTGTAAATCCTATTTACTTGCACGACTACGTTTCGAGATTTCTTTCTGCGTCGAGAGGAAAAAAAACTCAAACTTTTTGAGCTGTTGGAAAACTCATCTCTCAAAATAGGAAAACCATTTTTCCTTTTAAACTCACGTTACCATGAATCCAATAACTACCCAACTAGTTGGTTTATTTAAAAATAATAAATTAATTATCAATAATTAATATTATTATAAATATAAATGTAACCAACTATCATACTAATATTTTATTAACTATGTTTTAATATTTCTCTCATGAAACTATAACCATAATTCTTTTCTATCCATGGTATCTAACTGTAAATCTTATTCTACATCAATCCTCCAATAGATGTATCTCATAAATCAAACCGATTATATCCATATAACAAAATCCTCTTGTCAATTTGAAACTTTTCCAAATCATCACCAAGAACTGATCCTCAACTAATCCATTAAGCTACCAAAGGAACCTCATGCGACCCTATAGCTCAAAGCTTCTTAACCAGTACCGTAAATACTGATTAAACTTTTTAGTCATGGGATCCACCATCCGTAACTGCCAGACACATTCAATTAAAGACCAAAATCTGAAACTCTTCTTACACAGGATATATTATGTGTCCATTCTTAACCAATCAGCAATGCGACAAACCCTTCACAGATGTGTCATAAGTAAAGCTGGCCAATAACCGTTATGCCCCTGGTATATACATTGTTCTCCTTAAGTACACTGATCCCTTTAATAAACATAAGTCCATTAGGTCTTACTAGGTTCTCAGTCTTCTATTTTGAAAGAGAAGTTGTGCCACTATTGTTCAAGCCCCATAATCAACCCTTAGATTGAAGCAATCTCTCTTACTTATCCTGCTTTTTGGGGAAAAGCTTGAATTGCCATTTTGTGGCATTGAAGAGTTCCCCAACTCCCAGAATCAGACAAACGTCCCCAAAAAGGTAGGCATGTTGAGTTGCAATCTGGGCCACTCTCACACATATGATCAAAGCTGCCCTCAAGGTAGAAATTCCAAAACACTTGGTTGAGGTCGTTTCACCTATAGTCGTTTACCTTGGTGGGCCACTAGGTGTTCAAGCCCTGGAAATCAGCTCCTCTAAGGGAGAAATCTCTCTACTTATCCCTACTTCGAGAAAGAAGTGAATTTCATCCTTATGGATAGCTTCCCATTCTCACAGATTCCGACAGAGTCCCTAAAAATGTCGGCATGCTGAGTGGCAATCTTGGCCACTCTCACCATATACTAATCAAAGGACCGCCCTGAAAGGCAAGAGTTCCCAAACACTCAGGAATTGAGTTTCGTGTCAACCTATGGTCGTTTAGGTGAGATGTTAAGTCTCTTAGTATCAACGGCGTTATATACCACGTCTAGTCATCTCGTGGTTCAGGTCTTATAAAATTTCCTTTGTATAGACACCCCCGCTCGCACGTCTCACCTGAATGCGTCAGGATCAACTATCTATAGTAGTTTAAACACTTACAAACCTCTTACAAAGGGGTTGTATTTGTAATGTAACGGTCAGGGTATTCCCACTTATCCTTATACTACAGACCTATTTAGTTATTCACTAAGGCATGATCACTTGGTATATCACATATCAGTTTAATTTTCACATAGATAACCCAGGACCTTTGTTTTATTGGATATGAGTAAATGCCAGAATTTAAATAATACTTTTTTTTTATTAAACAATGTGATCTTTACAAAACAATGAGACTCCGGGAAAATTAGGACACCAATCCCAACAATCTCCCACTTGTCCTAATGACTCGGGAGACTAATGTACAATACAATATAAAAATGTACAATATACAATAAACTAAGGCATACCCCGGTATCATCTCCCACTTGCCCTAGACAAGATGCCGCATGTCTCGCAGACCCAGACTTTCTAGGTGATGTCGAACACTTTAGCTGAGAGGGTCTTTGTAAAGGGATCAGCAACATTGTATCTTGTAAGGATCAGATCCTTATCTCCATATACAAGCATGTAAACCCTCATTCTCCGAAGATACTTGAGGATCGTCTTGACCATCGTCCAATGATTAAATCCTGGATTGGACTGATACCGACTGAAAATCCCTACTGCATAGCAAATGTCGGGTCTAGTACACAACATTGCATACATTAAGCTTCCTACAACAGAAGCAGAGGGAATTCGTTTCATCTCCTCAACTTCTTGAGGTGTTTTAGGACATTGATCCTTAGACATAATGATTCCATGCCTGAAGGGTAACAAACCCCTCTTGGAATCCTGCTTCCTATACCTAATCAAAATTTGATCAATGTACGATGCCCGAGATAGGGCTAACCGTTTGTTCTTGCGATCCCGAATAATCCGAATCTCGAGAACATACTGTGCCTCACCCAAATCTTTCATTTGGAACTGGGAAGCTTGCCGGTTCTTAATGTCAGTCGATACCCTACATCATTCCCAATGAGTAGGATATCATCCACAAACAGTACCAGGAAAGCTACTGAGCTGTTGATGATCTTCTTGTAAACACAAGGCTCATCAACGATCTGGTCAAAGCCAAATGACTTGACAACAGTGTCAAATCTGATGTTCCAAGATCGAGATGCTTGTTTTAGCCCATAAATGGACCTATTAAGCTTGCAAACTCTTTGCTCTTGATCTGGAACTATGAACCCTTCTGGAGTCATATAGATGGTCTCCTCAAAATTACCATTAAGAAAGGCAGTCTTGACGTCCATTTGCCATATTTCATAATCATAAAACATGGCTATGGATAGAAGAACCCATATAGACTTCAGCATGACAATAAGTGAGAAAGTTTCCTCATAGTCAACTCCCTCAACCTGGGTATAACCCTTTGCCACGAGTCTAGCCTTAAAGGTTTGCACCTTTCCATCTACATCTCTCTTTCGTTTAAAGATCCACTTACACCCAATAAGTCTTACCCCATCAAGTGGATCAACAAGCTCCCATATGTTATTGAAGTACATTGACTCCATTTCCTAGTTCATGGCTTTAACCCATTCATCTTTGTCAACATCCTCCATTGCTTTCTTAAAAGACAATGGATCCTCGATCCCATCATTCGTAATGACATTTTGGGCTTCAGTCAAACCCATGTAATGATCCGGTGGATTCATAACCCTCCCACTACGTCGAGGTAGTTTCAACTTTTGAGCTGGTTGACTAGACGTTCCAACCTCAACAACTCTTGTTGATCTGTCGACCTATTCAACAACTCTTGTTGAACCCTCAGTAGTCTCAGTCTCACTTGAGATCTCACGTAAAACGAGTTTACTTCATGGCTTATGATCCCTCATGTGATCTTCTTCCAAGAAGATAGCATTTGTAGAAACAAACACTTTGTTCTCACTCGGATCATATAAGTATCCACCTTTCATTTCCTTGGGGTAGCCTACAAAGAGGCAAACCTTTGAACGCGGTTCCAACTTCTTTGGGTTAGTCGCTAGCACATGTGCCAGATAACCCCAAATCCTGAAGTGGCGTAAACTACCTTTACAACCTCTTCATAACTCAAAAGGTGTTTCAGAAACACTTTTCGAGGGAACATTGTTCTGGATATAACATGTAGTATGCACTGCATAACCCCAAAACGAATCTGGAAGATGAGCATAATTCATCATAGACTGAACCATGTCCAACAAGGTTCTATTTCTCCTTTCTGATACACCATTCTGCTGATGTGTACCAGGGGCCGAGAGTTGGGATGCAATCCCATGTTCTATCATATAGTTCTGGAATTGGAGATCCATATACTCTCCACCATGATCAGATCGTAGTGTTTTTATCTTCTTACCTAACAAGTTTTCAACTTCATCCTTATACTCCTTGAACTTGTCAAGGGCTTCAGACTTACGTTGCATCAGGAAGAGATACCCAAACCTTGAATAATCATCTATGAAAGAGATGAAATATTCATACAAACCTCGAGCTCTTACATTCATCGGACCACAGAGGTCTGAATGTACAAGCTCTAAGACTTTCTTGGCTCTGTAACCTTTTCCAGTAAAAGGTCGTTTGGTCATCTTGCCTTCGAAGCATGATTCACATACCGGCAAGGAGTTTTCTTCTAAACTCTTTAGAAGTCCACTTTACATCAACTTCTCAATCCTATTGAGGTTGATGTGACCTAACCTAAGATGCCAAAAATGGGTGTTTTCCTTTGGAGAAACCTTTGGTATTTTAGCAGTTGTTGCCGTACTGAACATTTCAGTGTTAAACAAGGCTTTTATGACTAACGGTCTTAGTACATATAAGTTATTTTCCATTGAACCAGAACCATTCTCCATTCCATTCTTGAAAATAAACACTTTATTCTCAGAAAAGGAGACAGTGTAGCCTTGTTCAATGAGACAAGAACCGAGATTAAGTTCCTCTTAATATGAAGAACTACAAAAACATTATCCAGTAACAGATGACATTTCTTGTCAACAAATAACTTCAGCCTGCCTACAGCAACAGCTGAAACAACCTCACCAGTACCGACTCGAAGAGTCATCTCTCCCTGTGATAACATTTGCCAGGAACTGAATCCTTGGTAAAAGGAACTAACATGATAGGTAGCACCTGAGTCGAGGATCCAGGCAGAATCATCATTCTCTACCAAACATGTCTACAAGACCAATAAATCACATTTACTATCTCGTCTCCTCTTTTGGAGAGTAGTGGGATGAAGGTTGTTTGCCACGAAATTTGTTTCACACGATTCTTTCCACTGTAAATAATCGGTCATTTTTAAAAGCTTTAAACGGAAATACTAACGAGTGCTGAAAAGAAAAACACATTGACCTACATTAGATTTAAGAAAATACCCATTGTATAACAAAACAACATCCAATAAGGTTTTAGCAAAACTAACATAAACCCCGTGTGACATTTAGTTTTGCAATGACACTTCAAAGGTTTAGGACAAAAGCCGTCGAAGGGAGGTCAGTTATCCCTCCTCTGAATTGAGAAGTTCTCAACCAGTCATTAATACCATAACAACTCTTGTTCCTATAACAACAAGCCATCATTAATTTGGCCAAGAGATCATTAACTTACTTAACAATCTCCCGTAAGTGTGACCCGCCTTTTTAAGCCCTAGAAGTTCGTCTCAAAAGGCCAATCCGAAGGAAAAAAATCCGATTGGGGAAAAACCTAAAGCGACCCTATCCATTTCTAGAGTTCACCTTGATATTGACCAACTGCATAAAACCTATCTGAAGGGAGACGCTCCGAAGGCGACACGAGGGCGTACAGAATGATCTCACAGTGTGAACCAATGACAGAGACCATAGGACGTGTTGACACACACCCTTCACCCACTTATTATAAATACTCTCTCTGTCTACCTTGATATTGACTCATGCAAACACCATCCGAAAGGGGATGCATCCTGGGCATCTCAAAGCCAAGCATGAATCTCATGGTGTGAACATACAGGAAGAAACGTGAGTGGAATCATAGACATATCTGATACGCCTCTTCCTCCCATTGAGTAGTTTATAACCTAGGGTTTAGCTTACTTAGAAAAAATACGGCTAAGGATTTTAACTAAGTGACTTTTAGGTTTTCCCAAGAGTAATTTTTACCTTGGATAGTGAAACAACTTTTGATCATTTTCCATTAAATACTTTAACGAAGTCTTTGACCAAACCATCGCATGCTTGTTGAAAATCTATCTAATTCACCTTTCCAGGTAGGTTCCCAGGTAGGGGTGTTACGTTTCCGTCAACTTAAGAACCCCAACTTAGCCAGAACCCGCCTTAGACAAAAGGTCCCTTATAGATAGGTTTATAACCAATTTAATCCTATTAACCGATTTTAAAAGATTAATCTAGGTTACTAAACTCTTTAGAACCACTTGAACTTAGGTCTATCTCAATCCAATTTTAAAACCCTTTTAAAAAACTTGAGTTCACCCTAAGTTCACATGCAACTCTGAATTATCAATTTTAGGTCTAATTTCCTTTATAACACTTATAAACGGAAACAACCACAATGATAAGCTAACACATGCAAGGCATTCATAACGATTATAAACAGCCTAAGTGTCATGCTCAATGCATTGTCCATTCCCTAGTACTCACAGCTCAGACTCGGCAGCCAGGCTCACTCAAAATGAGGTAGTTTGACTTTCATGAGATTTTCTCTCCGGTGGTGAGGTGCATTCGTCCATCGATAAATTTATTTATTCTCTTTTTCCACTTTGATCATGTTTGTTGAACAACGATGTCTCGTCCTATATGCTTTCCTCGTGGTGAGTTAAGGAAGTGATCCATCATGGCTCAACCCTATAGGGCCTATGAGTGTGAAAAAGATAAGGGAAGACAATGGTGTCGTCTCACAAGTCCATCCTATACTAAAGCAATCACCGGCGACATGTGGTATATCAGGTTTGACACCCTATTATTCTGAATAGGGGTTCACCAGGAAGCTCATATGATGCCTGCATGTACTCGGAGGCCGAGGAACATCCAGCACAAGGTACAAGACCTAAATTGGTATCTAGCGATCTCGCTGTAATATTGAATGAGTATGGGCATCTTGGGGTGATCTAGGATTATTTGAAATCTGCTGGATGCTCAAGAAATGGTGATATGGAATTTGAGATGAACCAATTTCGGTGAACCTGAAAGGATCCAGGCATCGGATGTGAAAAAGAGATAGGGAGAAAGTTGTAACATTTTCGCAGGAGAGTTATGTGCATGAAACCACCTACTTAAAAAGTATCAGATCATGGTCTGGGCTATAAGACAGTTTCGACACACCTTAGCCATCTCCATTTAGCTTTCTCGTCTCAAGTTGTTCCTGTTATTGAACAAGAAAAGGTGAGAGATAGGTCTAATATCCCTGACAAGTATTATCGTATCTTGAATGATTTGTACTAGGACCTGACTTGGATATCCTATGAGTATCATGATAAGGTGGTCTATGTCAAATCTGGCACAAGATGCCAGCATTGAAATGCATTTAATGGGTGCTTGACTATTGAAAGGTAGGTCAGTGTACCATTGGTGTTTTAGCAGGATGTGATGGAAAAAGCACTAATTGGGAATGCTCCAGGACATATAAGATTAAGCTGGTAGACTTTGACAAAAAAAGTCTCTATCAGGAGTGCACATTTTTTCGTTTGTTTGGTAATGGCAGTTGGACAGTTGCGTCCAAGTTCCAGTGTTGCTTTGTCTACTACTTGAGTCAAGTATAGTTCACGTGGTGAAATGCTGTTGAAAGAGGCAGTGTCGTTTGAAACGAAGCATAGTTGGGAAAATGAGTTGTTTTCGGAGGAGTTCCTTCCTTACTTCATCTTGTTCGTGATAGCTCAGAGTGCTATCTCATGCTCTTTACAAAGAATCCATCTCATCATGAAACGATCTAAGCATGCCGATGTCAAATTTCATTTTATCAGAGAAGTGTGGCCCAGAAAGATGTTGAAGCTGGTCCAAATTCAATACAATGAGACATTTGTTAATTATGTTAACCAAGTTCTTCAGCCCATAGGTTTAAAAAAACAGTATTAGATGGTTGAATAAATCTGGATGTAGAAAATTAGAGAACTCACTTGACACATTTCGTTTTTAAATATTTGTTATGAGGGAGATTTTGTAGACAAATAACAAGGTATTTAGACTGGTTTTATTTTTGTTTTTTGGTGAAATAAAAGGTCCAATGACATTCTGGTAAATTAGGCAAGATGGCATTGCATACTCCTCCAAAAATGAGGGCTGAAAATCGTTTGACCCTTTGGAAAGAAAAAACACCAACAGCCGTCTAGAGAAGCAGCCATCTAGGGGTTGGAGAAAAATCAGAGCACCCATCCTGAAGTGGAAAAACGTGCGGTGAAGCCACCGTTCCTTCGTGCAAGAGCCAATCTTATTCGGCAACGGAGTACGCTATGTTCGTCGCATAGTGTTTGCGATCATAAGAGCGGCCCAGAGAGGCACATGGTTTCCATCTGGCTCATCCGACTGGTCGGTGGTCTCTGCTTCACCGTGGATGTCTGTCGTGATTGGAGCGGTGGTGTCCGCGCGTATGTGTTCGGCTCCGATCTGTTGCAGTGAAGCATTGGGTTTTGGTGGTTCTGATTCGAGCATTGGGTTTCGCTAAGTTAAGAGAGGCGGGCTATTTGTCTGCCAAAGTAAGAATTGAATATTCCGAGTTTTAGTTGCAGACGTGGATATTGAAATTACATCATTGGTGATTCAATTTGATTATATGTAATTTATAAATTCTTTATTGCTCATAAATAAAGATTAATTCAAGGCGTTACTTGTGATTTTATTCTACTAATTGGTTTGCGTTTGTTTTGGCTACCTAAGTTAAGGTTCAAGAGAGAGCGCTCACATGTATTAAAATTTGATTCAAGCCTTAATTGTGCATTTTTTATTGGATCCATATTGGTGATTTTTAATTAGCTTATGCATTACGTTTAATTAACTAAAGTTTGTATGTAGTTGGTTTTATGATTAGTTCATGCTGAAATTTTTTTTTAAGTACACTTTTTTTGTTCGTGCTTTTAAAGTACCTGGGTCGAAATGAGAAAAATCTAATGTATGCTTTATGTGAGGAATTAAAGACCAATTCCTTGTTGAGACGACTAACAACAATGAATGACTATAACTTTTACATCTTTGTGGATAAACAGATAAATAGGTAATATTATAAATTATTTGCCGTTACACATTACTAGAACTTAGTCCATTAATAAACGTTTTTCACCTTATTTTGTAAATTCAACTTTACATGAAAATTTACTACACGTGTACTATTATTACTTTTCAGCTTTATATAAATATATTTGTGTCCTTAATGTTTATTTAATGTAATTTGATCTATTTGTAATATTTAAAATTATATTAGATTTAAAATACAAAGTGAGTAGGAAAAGAAGCAAGAAACGACATTAATTACAAAGGAAATTTGAGATGAAATATTTTGTTTAACGAAAATCAAGAATTGTGACTAAAAAATACATTTTGTTAACAAAAATGTTTTGCAACAAAAAAAACTTTCTGTTTCAAACTATTTGCGAGAAAATTGCTTTCGTCCGCAATTTGTGACGTTTCTCGAAAAAACATTGCAAAAGATATTCACCAACGGGCTTTATGTAAGTTTCCATGTGATGTTTATATAAGTTTAAACGTCGTTGAAAGTTTTTTTTTGCAATGAATTTTGGCTATAGCAACATTTTAAATTTTTTTGCTGAAACTGTTTTGCTGTAGTGTTAGCCCGTTCTGGTCTTGAAGCCAATTCCTACAATAAACAACAAAAAAACATCAACGAATTACAAAATTAAACAATAAAACTAATGAAATTCTGTAACGCCCGGATCCTTACATATTATGGTCCGACCGCGTACGACATACATACTTAAGACTTTCTATCATAGATGAAAGTTTTGGCAAAAATCTCAAAAGAGATTTTAATAAATAGGTTAGGAAAACTATATCAAAAAGTTATTTAACCAAAACACAGGATCCAAAAATATTACGTAGTGATACAAAGAAGCATATGCCTATAATAGTTGAGTTTGATGAGGTTGGGCCATTTGAGCGACGTCCAGTTCTGCCAACCTACGTTAGTTCCTTACCTTACAATATTTTGTAAAACAGGATGAGTATATAATATAACCCGGTAATGTAGTTCTCACATAGGGTAGTGACCAAAATGCCAATCTACATAAATCATATCACTGAAAATATGATTGGAGCCAAAAACATATAAAACATGTTGGTGGTCAGTTATGCTCTTAACGTAAATTTCTCACCAAACCTGATAAGAAGATGAAGATTAGGCGAAAACTAACGACCATCGATGATTAGCGGTCAAGCCAGTCCAGTAGGTCAGAGTCGCATCAAACATCAACCATTAACATAAACAGATTGGACCTAGAGGGGTGCACCACACATACTCTGTTAGTCCCTAGCATAAACTTGACATAGAATGGTCTAGAGAGGTGCAACATACATGCCCTGCTAGCCTTCAGAAGCATAACTTTATCTAATTAAAATTTATCTTATTTCATCGTCGTGTGAACAAGCCATAATGCATGAGTCCCTTGTCGATAAACATACAATATTTAAACATGTAAGCCAACGATAACAATAACAATAATTTATGCAACAAAATTAAAGGTACACTACATGAAACACTTAAGAAGCGTGACAATAAACTACATTACCTTGAACTGCGATATCTATTTATTCCCTTATATTCCTTATGGTATTAATCAGGAAAAGCTTTACCCTCTTATAATCAAAAGGAAATTTGGGCAGCACTTCCCTTGTGTTTCCTCCTTCTATACTAACAAAAATTAACTTTACCCTTTTCAACACGAAATTTTACTATTGGTTTGTCTGAGATCCATTTAAACCTTCCAGCCTATAAGCCTTCTATTTATAACCGTTTCCCAGCTCTTCTCTGTTGACAACTCATCTACTTATGGGGCTTCTTAAAATTAATTAGTGTAAGAATTTTCTCTTAATAAGTACACCTAAATTGGCTAACCTTTGCCCTACAAATCATCAACCTTGTTTGTATCCAAATTTTAGGAATTTCCAATGTATAAATCTATAAGATCCATGGCAAATTCAATCGCATAATCCATGCTTCTGTCCAAATCTTCGCTCTTTCTCTGTAACAACAGAATCTCACTCTCTTTAGCTTTTTCGCTGGTTTGCCTCTCGTGACTCTCACTCTGCTTGCTGGTTTGGCCTCTCGTGGCTCTCGCTCCTCGCTGGATGTTAACTCTCGTGGCTCTCGCGATCTCTCCCACTTTCTTGCCTGAGAATCTCTCGCTCTCAGTGTCCACTCTGCTCTCTCCAATTTTCTCTCCAATCTCTCTAGTTTTCAACGTGTGGGTTGCCTTTACTGCTTGTGGATTCTACTTCCCCTTATCTCTTCTAAAATTTTAAGAGTATATGGATAATTAATTCACCATCCAATTCTTTCCCAATGAGCAGTGTCCAAACAAAAAGTATATCTACCTGCCCTTTTTCTCCTGAATCTACTAGCGTCCAAACTTCTAATTAATCCTCTCTGATTCTGCCCCCTTATTCATTATTTTGGATTAATTAAATAAATTTTCTTATTTTTTTCCAATTCTAAAATTTTCCACCCATTTCCTATAAATTTTATATATTTTTCATTCTTCAATTATATTTTTTAATTGTATTTTCCTGCTTTCTAAATTAGGGTTAGAAGTATTACATTTACCTACCCCTTAAATATAAATATTTCGCCTGCTTAATATTTGAAATTTTATTTTCCTATAGTGTATGCGACAAATTTGGTTTGTTTCAATTCCTAAGCCAAATAAATCACTCTTTAGTCTTTTCAAGTGTCCTGTATTAATCGTTTATGTACATATAAGACATCATTGGTAATGCTTGACTCAGTATCAATGCGCATATATCTTTCAGGGGCATGCTGCCCCCTAAACATTAAAGTGGTATTGTAACTGAACTTAGGTTACCAAACTTGGTGCTATGTTTTGGCTATTTAGTTTTGTTGTTTTATCTATGATGTTCTAATTTACTAAAAAATTTATTTACTAAAAATTTTGGATAACTAGTTTTGGTCATGAATCAACGTGCCAAGGGAAATAACTTAGCACCACATAGTCGAAGATCGTATATCAATAGATGTTATATGTTGGCTACTCGTATTGATAAGAGGTTGGAAAATTATACTGATCAACTAAACTAGAGAAATATTTGTGCCTCACCAATATTAAATTTACAGAAAACAACTAATTTGCTTTTGCTTCTTCCCATATAATGGGCATAATCGGATGTCCGCATGCTCCACATCCGGGTATTAGGAAATATATTTTCAAATCGATTTGTATATTTTTTCATTTAGAGAGTGTATGTGGATTAACATTTTCAAGATTAATTTAAAAACAATAAGTTTATTATAGAACAAAGTTGAGTGGTTCGGGCAACCACTTAGAATAGCTTTTTCAGGTATATTAAGTCATTTTTATCAAAGTGGTTTGAATAAAAATGATTTTTTTTGAAATGATTTTATTTTCTTAATATTCAATCCCAAACATACCCTTGAGGAGTGTACGGAAATGGGTATCTAAGATTAATCCAAAGTTAGTAGTGATGTATATGTGTATAGTATTTTCTGTTTCAATTTTTAGAACGTTTCTCTCTAAATTTTGGGAACAAAAACAGGAGATTATTCAATCCAAATGGCCATTTCTTGAAAAATGAGAACAGAAATAGGAAACAAAAACGGGAACCGTTAATACCGAGTCCCTAAACAAAAATTACATCTTAAGTCCACGAAATTGGTTATTTATCCATTGATAGTAAGATCTTAAAAAGAAATTACTCAAACAAGACATATTTCGATCTTGGTTTCTTCTTTTTCGTCCACTTCTTGCTCTCCGTCCAAGTCCATACTTAGACAAAAACATTGCAAATTAAGCTCCATGAAACTTTGAGCCAAAAAGGTCAATAAACCTACATCCAAGTGTTGAAGACTTCCACACTTTTGCTAATATTCTACCTTTAAGAAAGTTTGTAATGGACTGAATCTTTGGCCTCACAACAAATTCTTACCTACCCATTTATAGTGTACCACCTACCCTTCTAATTCTTATCCCTCTTTCCTCTCTCAGCCATGGTATCATATAGAAGCCACATGTTTTAAAGCTTTATAATTTTCTAAAGCAAGTCTTTTATTAATAAAATTGTACCACAAATGTCTCCTAGTACTCCTAGAAATTGTTTTGAGAAATGATAATTAATACTCACCTCCCGACATAACGTAGGGTAGCAAACGCCTCAGAACAAATAATGCTTTGAAATTTAGTTTTTTTAAAAAATTTAATACATATAACATTAATTTTTTGCAAAGCTTAACTTAATCTATGCACATACTTTAGGCTCAAGAGATCGGAGGTTTGAATCTTCAATCCCACTTATTTTTTTATTCTAAAAAAAAAAGAAGAAAAAAGGAAAATTTAAATGATTCGACACATAATTGTTTTTTTGCCTTTTTGTTTCGTTAATCATTTCTTAGGAATGTTTATCAAAAATTCCAAACCAAATTTAAAAATTAGTTGGAATTTGACTAATAATTTAAACTGTCATCCATATTATGATTTTCGATAGATTATTATTTGAAGAAATTTGAAATGGCGCTAATACACACACATAATAAGGAAAGTACTATCACAATAATGTTTCGATATACTTCAATATTTTTGCTCTCGAATTTGATTTTGCAAAAGTAATTAACAAATTTTTTGTTTGGGAGATTTATTTACTAGGCCAAGCAAAAGCCAAAATGGAGAGGCAAGTTATGGCGGATGAAGGCACCACTTTCTTTCAAACCTGCCTCAATGGACACTCAATGCACTATCAGTTGCCGTCTCTTTCATTCTTTCTTTTATATTTTTAACTAGTGTGATATCTCATGTATACTATTGGAAAATGTCATATTTGTGCATGTGATTAATGTCAGAATTTGATCTTCAGAAATTATACTGGATGCTTTGAACCGAATATCTACCCCACTTTACAAAGTATACGGCGTCTCTCTAACCAGAAGAAAATATTTTAGAAAAGAATGTGCATATAAACTGCTCTATCCTTAAGAGGCGGCTTTTGCTCTAATAATAAACTACATATCCCTCGTAGTCGTAGATATATCCATAATCACCCACTACTAGTGACTGTGTATAATCTGTGTGTCAATGCTAACTAGTTGCTTGAATGTTTTCTATCATCTTTATTTATCGATTTCTTAACCGTATTATGTGTTCCATGAGTTGCTTGGAAATTAGGTGTATGGGTTTTGTTATCAATCCCTTGTTTGCCCTTGAACCAATACATTAATTGTTGGATTTTTGCCCTTTGAGCCATGTTACATATTTTGGTGTTATTAAGTCTTTTCATTTAAAACCCTACCACTTGGACCAAACATAAGTTGGATTGGTAGGTTCTAATTGTCCCTTTGTTTTAAGCACAATATAACTATGAAGGTCCATGGCCAATTTTGGGATAATCTAATGTAATGGAGGAAGCATTTGTGAGTCACAAATACCCTAAGTCTATTCCTCAAACATAAATATTCCGATATAAAAATCAGCAATTTTTAACAAGCCCATCAGTCAAGTCCTCTTTGCAAATATGGTTCCATAATGTTATCCAATCGCCCATCGCCAATTGAAAGGATTCAATCTCCAGTTTTGCACCAACCCGAACAATGTCAATTACTAAATTGAGAACTACTAACTCCTTTGTGACCACGACTCATTGTGGCTATGTCAATTTCATTTTTGCATATGTGGATGGCATTTATAGGTTCTTTTGGCGAAGGGTGTTGTCACCTCGCTTTGATCCCTCGTGTATGTGTTACCGGTCAAGATTAAGTCAATGTAATGGGCAAACTTGGTGGGAATTAATGTTCATTGTATTGATTAGGGTGCGACGGGATCGTCTTAATTGGGGTTTGGTGGGTACCATATACTTCTATAAAGGAAAGTTATAAAAACGTTTTGTGAAATTGATGAAAAGACTAAGAGATGTTCTTAACTAAAAAGGTATGTCCGAGAATAGCGAAAATGCGCATCACTGATTGAACCTATTTTGACCATTTCTTCTTTTCTATCTATAAACATTTTGTTGGAGGAAACGATGGTGAATAAGATATGATAAATATTTAGTAAAATAATTACAACTTAATTGGAGTACAAACGAATTATAGTGTTAGCAATATAAATCATGGTAACTAACAACTACAATCTGAAACTCAAAAAAAGTAAGATAGATAGACTAACAAAGGCTAAGGTAAAATAAACTCACAAAAAATTCGCAAGATCTTGTGAAATACAATAGATCAGTCAAGCACACTTTTATGGCGTGTCTTTGCACAGGCTTAACTAAGTAGACTATACACAATACGTCTTGGTAAGGATTTCAATGACTAATTCTTGGATAAAATAGCAATCATCGGAACTCCGCAAGATCTAGCAAAAACTCTTGATTACCTTGCTCTAAGTAAAACTAAAGATTAAGAAAGAGAATGCTCTTCAAATTGGAATGAGATGCTTCCATATGTGAAAAAGAAAAAGTTACTTATAGGCTAGTAACTAGTTACTCTAAAAAAAAAATGAAAATAAAATAAATAAAATTCAAAAATTGAAAACATGTGTGAAACAACTTAATTGAATTATTATTGACCAAAATCAAACTAACTCTTTCAAATGGTTTACTACAAATTTAACTTCCCACGAATGTTAAATTTGGTAGATAAAAACATCATCCATCTAATGGTGTCAAATCCAATTTAAAATTCTAACCATCAATTTAATTTACTAAATTCAATTTTTTATGTTTCGCATATCCAAGAATGTTTCCCGTTCTTTCACTGTAATAAAATTTCCACTCATTTTTTCCATTTATTTCGAAGGTATTTAAAATAATGAAAATTTCAAAGCTAGAAAACATGTCAAACTTATTCAAAAATAGAAAAAGAAAAAAAAAAAAAAAAACACTAAAGATACTAGACTTCTATCAGATTCTATCATTGATAGACAGCTGACGTAATTCTATAGCCTCTATAAAAAAAAGATTAAATTTACTATTTCAATATAAATAAATTCCCTTATTTTTCTATTTGAAAATCCCCTGAAGAATTAATTTACCTCTCAATTTAACACAAAAACAAAACATTTCCAAATTAAAAAAAGAATAACTTTCAATTCACCAATTAGAGTAACTCAAACAACAAAAAGGCCGATTTAAATTAGACAAAAACATGATTAATAAACAAATATTTTGGTCAGAAAATAAACAAACTAGAATATTTACACCTCATTTACTAACATTCATTTTCTAATTTTTGATTTTTTGAATATAACGCCTATTTCTTGCCTCATTTCTACAATGATTGCGAATGTACTGATATTGAATTCTGTAGCCAGAATTCCAAAAACAAAAATAAATTTTTTAAAACTACTTTTTTTCAGTTACCAATTTTGGAATGGATTTTAAACAATTGATTAAAAGGTAAATAACAATAAAGAATTTTTGAAGGGAGAGTAGTATCTATAGGCTTAATTTCAACAAAAACAACAACAAATGGTTACCGAAACAGAACTTAATAAAAAGTTTTTGTGTGAAGATTATGTTCTAAAAGTTGCATAATTAGTTTTTTTTTTAATTTAAAATAATTTTGGACAGCGGTAAGAAGAACAAAAAAAAATTGGTTCTAAAAAGGGTGAAAGAAACCGTTGATTTGTTGAAATTTACAAAAATCGCAAAAAAAAAACATTAATCTAATTTTGTTTGGTTATTAACTGACTAATTTTAATCCTTTGTTGGTGTATTAGCATGTCAATTAATTATCATCTGATATAGTTTTATGTTTGCTTGATACCTTTGATTAACTATATATCTTTATATATATTTGTTAGATCGTTAGAAATAATTGATACTACCAAAATTTTACCATTCATTAATGACTAAATTTATTAGTCAATAAATTGCTAATGTGTTTTGCTATATTGTAGTTTAAATTTGAATCTTTGTTCATATTGTTTCAAGAGTATACTTTTAAGTATTTTTCATCAACTTGAATAGTTTGATTTGTCTTATTGATAACCTTTTGAATGCCAATTGAAAATTATTTGAATACACTTATTTTGCACATGAATTAAATTTTGGAACCGAGTAAATTATTTA
The DNA here is from genome assembly GCF_009727055.1 of Benincasa hispida. NCBI lineage: Eukaryota > Viridiplantae > Streptophyta > Magnoliopsida > Cucurbitales > Cucurbitaceae > Benincasa > Benincasa hispida. The sequence goes on along the minus strand of NC_052355.1, from coordinate 19,397,229 downwards.
TTATTGAGAATAACCAAAACAATGCCAAGCTGTATTTGAAATGAATTTATGATTTAACATCATATATTACTATATCACAGCCATTTTAATAATTCGAAATTTAATTTAGAATGAATATAATTGATTATACTATTGATAGCAGACCAATGTTTAAGAGTTGAAATGGATTTAAACATGAGTGGTTGATATACTCTCGATATGCCTACTGATATATTCCTTGAAAATATTTATTAATAACTACTAATATATTATTTGTTGCACCCATTGTTAAATTTTAAATGTAATCTTTGAATGAGTGTTGATAAAGCCTCTTGACATTAACACGAATTACCTAAATTATTACTATAGTCTACAGTTGTATGACCGAGCCCGCCACCCAGATCACTTATCAGCCTGGAGAGGGATGCGACTGTACGCAGTTAACAAGCCCTGGCTGACACTTAAATTGCCTAAACTAACTCTTGCGGAATAACTCTGATACAATAATATAATTCATATCATACGGGACGTCCTTTAAGGGCCATAATTTATTAACTTAGAAACATAATATTCTTTAGAGTCGTTAAAACACTATTTATCAAGTCCCAAGACCCACAAAACGCCTAGTGCCCCTATACATGAAACAATAGCAACATGAGTACATAATAGATTGAATCCGTAAAACCACGCTAGCAAACGTTACAAGTCTTTAGTCCTTTAGTGGCAAAGCAGATACTAATAAGCTATCTTTAGAGAATTTTGACCGCTAACTCTAATGGGGGGGAAAAAACAAAAACGAGTTTGAAATGGGGTGAGCTTACGCCCAGTGAGTGACCGGATGAAAAAAGTATAATTCTCATTGCATAATTTCAAAAAACTTGTTTATTTGAATATAAACTTTTTGCAGCCACATTAAAAAATTTCCAAAGCGTAATGTATATAATAATTGTTTTTAAACAGAATAATAGTAAAATCAATTCTCATAATCAAAGTACTTGTATAGACTGCGGTTTTATGGCAATTTTTTTTTGTCTGCCACCCCGGATCGATCATTTATAGTTTTTATGTTTTATTGGCTGTTGCGTGATTGTTAGTACATGTGTTAATGGTATGTGCTTATATGTCAAAGTGTTTGTCATATAGTTTAAACCCACCTTAGGTGCAATATCATGCATTCACATATTATAAATGTTATAATATTGCAACGAAAATTACTTGAAAGCATGTGCATGGCATCATGAATATAAAGAGTAATATTTTTGCATCATTGAGCATTACATGCATCATCCTTTTATATAAATGTTATAGTCTAAGGGAATGGAAGCATGTTTTCTTGTCTAAATTTAGCGGTTGTTTTGTTTATAGTGGTTATATTCAAAGATGCAAT
>NC_052355.1:19336070-19395838 GCF_009727055.1 Benincasa hispida | reverse complement strand
AACTCCAACCACAAGATGAAATTCATTCTTTCCGAAAGCAGGATAAGTAGAGAGATTGCTCTCTTAAGGGCTGATTTTTGGGGCTTAAGCATAGTGGCCACAGCTTCTCTTTGAAGAGAGGACTCAGTCATAGTAGGACTATGACTTAGTTTATTAGAGGGATTAGTGGTACTTAAAGAGACAGATGTAACTACAGGAGCATAATGATTATTGGTCCAGCTGTAATTAAAGCAATCAATGAAGGGTTGTTGCACTGTTGATTTGTTAAGACGGACACATAATATATCTGTGGTAAGAAGAAGTTCAGCTGTCGGTCTTTAGTAAGAGTGTCTGACAGTTAACGGATGGTGGATCCTGTGACTAAAGAGTTTAGTCAGTTATTTACGTACCGTTTGGAGCTTCGAGCTACAGGTCATGAGTCCTCTAGCTCAATGATTTAGTTGAGGATCAGTTCTTGGTGTTGATTGAAAAGTTCAAATTGACGAGAGGTATTTTGATTATATGTGATATAATCGGTTTGATGTATAAGATACATTTAGTTGGAGGATTGATATAAATAAGATTTACATTAAATACCATGGAATAGAAAAAAACTATGGTTTATATGTTTCATGAGATGAAATATAAAACTATAGGTTATAAATATAGTATGATAAATTGGTTATCATTTATATTTATAATAATATTAATTATTGGATAATTAATTATTTTTTCTTTAAATAACCAAACTAATGGGTAGTTATATTGGATTCATGGTAACATGATTTTAAAGGAAAATGGTTTTCCCATTTGAGAGATGAGTTTTTACCAAACGCTAAAAAAGTTTGAGTTTTTTTTTCTCTCGACGTAAAAAAAACTCACGTAGTCGTCAAGAAAATACGGATTTACTGACGACTGGGCTGAGCTAAATGATCGTGCAAGTGGCGAGGCTAAACGATCGTGCAATATTTACTAAACAGATCGCATAGTTTTTTAAACGATCGCTGACCCAAGGTAAATGTCGTGTACAGTCTGTAGGCGACAGATCGAGCTAAACGATGAGTAAACCATCGCATAGCTTTTGCTAGACGATCACTTAGTTTTATCTAAACGATTAGGCATCGACTTATGCGATAGGTCTCTGACATCTCCCACTTGCCCAGTCGTGTATGCCGATCGATGTTTCCTCTTTCGTCTACCTCATTATCAAGTTCGAACAGAGCCCACCTTTGGATTCTCACACCGAGAATACCGAGTAGCCTTGTTGGTGGTGTTCAAACTCAACTCGACACTGTTAAGGTTTCTGTAAGACTGATCGTGTGTTGTGGAGGCCGTTCATGTTGCGGAAGAGTTCGTGCCAGGCGTTCATTGAGGACGAGTTGCAAAGTCTTCGTGAAGTGTTGTGTGTGTGTTGCGGTCGTGTAGATCAAGTGTTCGAGGTTGCTGTTGTTCGAGCGGTCATGTGCATCAGAGCATAGAGACGCATTTGCATATGTTTGTACAGTTTGCCCTTTGTGCATTTGAGTTTTCATTACTGTGATTTCTGTATGAATTGTATAACCGTTTGTTTAAAGTCGACTGTAAATGTATTGTTCATTTATGATTGTGATTTGGAATTAATCTTGTTCCACTGCTTATTGAAAATCTCAGATCCGATTTGCTTCAATTGGTATCAGAGCCAGGTTCTCTGATATTTCAAATTACAGATATGAATTGAACGCATTTTTTAGTCGCGGTGGGTTTCTGCATTTGTGGTTAACTATTTTCTGCATTTGTGGATGAATAGTGATGAACGTTTCGAGTTAAATTTCCTTTTTGGTTAAAGCTCTTCGGTATTACAAAAGTGTTAATTTAAGGGCCTCTGTGTTTTGGGCGATATTAACAATGTAATCGAGTCTGTTTGTGGAAGATGCGATGCTCGTCGTTTTAGTAGAAGGCGCGCGCTAGACGATCGTGTAGTTAGCAAGCTTCATCGCTTAGTTAAAAGGTACAATGATCATGTAGTAACAACTAAACGATCTGTTTTGATTTTTCTAAACGATCATATAGTATTTTCTAAACGATTGTTTTAGCTAATACTAAGCGATGCGTAAATCGTCTACATATCGCGTAGCATTGGTTGCGCGATCGCGTAGACGCTGAGGTAGATGATCGTAGTGGGAGCATGCGATGCTCATCGTTTAGTAGAAGGCGCACGCTAGACGATCGTGTGTTAGCAAGCTTCATCGCTTAGTTTACTATCTATGATGATCGTGCGTATGCGATAACGGAGGCACTAGCTAAGCGATCGCTTAGGCGATGTTGCTTCGCGGGCATCGTAGTCGCTTAGACAATCGCGGAGGCGGGCGTTTTCTGCGTGAGCGCGCTAATGCGATCGTGTACTTCAGCTTTATCGCTTAGTAAAGGTACACAATCTGTGTAATGCTAAATGATCGCTTGGATTTTTTTCTAGACGATCATAAAGTAAATGCTAAACGATCGGTTTAGCTCTGGAATGCTGGTAAGCGATATAACGAAGTGTGTTTTTTATCGTGTAGGATGATTGCGGGGTGCTTAGTACACGATGGTAGAGAAGTGATGCTTTGTCGAGCGGTTCAAGACCCGGTTTGCGTTTGAACCGAAGACTCCATGTCTTGTAATAGTTAGCTTTCCTTTTGTTTTAAGGCAATTTCACCCGATTCATCAACTTTTATTGCTATTACATGTGATGTATGGTGCTTATATGTCAAAGTGTTTGTCATATAGTTTAAAAACCCCCTTAGGTTGTGCAATTATTCATGCATCATGTATTATAAATGTAATCCTCTTTTCCCAGCTCCCAGATCAGACAAGTCCCCAAAAAGATAGGCATGTTGAGTTGGCAATCTGGCCACTCTCACCCATACTAATCAAAAGACCGCCATCAAAAGAAGGAGTTCTCAAAACACTCAGGATTGAGGTCGTGTCACCTATGGTCGTTTGGGTGAGATATAAGTCTCTAGTATCAACGGCGTTATATATAGAGTCTAGTTATCTCATGGTTCAGGTCTTATACAAACTCTTTGTATATGATACCCCGCTTGCACGTCTCCACATGAATGGTCAGGATCAACCATCTGTAGTAGTTTATAACACTTGCAAACCTCTACAAAGCTGGTCGTATCTGTAGTGTCACCAGGATCAGGTATCCCACCTTAATCCTTATACTACAGACCTATTTAGGTTATCACTTAAGGCATGATCTACTTGTATATCACATATACGTGCTTAAGTTTACTTAAGATAACCAAGGAGCTTTGTTTATTGGATATGAGTAAATGTCATAATTAAATAACACTTATTTTATTCATTAAACAATGTGTATCTTTACAAAACAACAAGATTCCGGGAGAATTAGGACACCAATCCCAATAAATTTGTAAGAGCCCCTGCGTTTTGGGGCATAATTAATTTTCTATCAAGTCTATATTCAAAGTGTTTTGGTCTGGAAGAGTCTTTCGTGATGAAGCTTCAAAGCATGGAGATGTTGTTCACTTCGAGGAAGAAGGCCAAAGGTTGATCGCATCGTGTAGCCCAGGCTAAAGGATCGTTTAGATTTGGCTAAACGATCGTGTAGAAAAGTTCTACTCAATTGTGTAGTATTTACTAAACGATCGAGTAAAGAGTTTACACGATCATATTGCGTTGGCTACTCGATCGCGTAGACGCTTGGGGTGAACGATCCCATAGAGTAGTACATAATACTCGAAGCATGGCGTGCACACTAAACGATCGTATAGTCTAGCATGCTTCATCGCATAGTTACTGGCTACTCGATCATACGGTATGAGATACTTGATGCTTGTTCCTCGATTGTTTAGACGATTATGCTTCATTGTATAGTTGTCGTCTACTCGATCATTTAGGCATGTGTTACACGATCTGCATTGCACGATCACGTGGCCTTCATGCTTCATCGCATAGTCAAAGACACTCAATCCATGCTACACGATTGTTTATACTTGTTCAGTGTTTCTCGACGATCAACAGAAGCTGCTACACGATTAAGTATCGAGGCTTCACCCGGGTTGTTCAAGACCCGGTTCGCCTGTTTGGACCGGTTGACTTGATGGTTTTTGTAATAGTTAGTTTTATTTCTTTTTTTTTTAGGCTAATTATCCAAGTCCATTGTTTTTTATGAATGTACATGTGATGTATGTTTAATTACATATCATAAAGTATGCCATATAGTTTTAAAACCCACCATAAGTAGAACTGGCTAGGCTGGGATTTTTAAGCTAATGGAAATGAAACACCCCTACCTGGAAACCTACCTGGAAAGGTGAATTAGATAGATTTGTTGCATGCATGCAAATTTGATGAAAGTCTGTTAAAGAGTTTAATAAAACTTGAATCAAACTTGTTTAATTATCAAAAGCAAGAGTTTTTTTTTTTAGCAAATTAAACTCATACTTAGATAAAATCAGTAGTTAGATTGTCTAAGTTAATGAATCCCTAGGTAGAACATGGTACTTGGGGATATAATACTTCACTTAAACCTCTACACGTTTCTCCCTAAAAGTTCACACTGTGAGATCTTTCCTCGGCCTTAAGGCACCCCGGGAGTGTCCACCTAAAGGATGGTGTTTGGGTAGGTCAATACCAAGGTGAATGGAGAGAATGTCATAGTAAGTAGGAGTGGGATGTGTGACAACATATTCCACGGTTTCTCTCATTAGGTTGGATAACATTTTTGTGCATCACCTCAAGGCACCCAAGTGTCCCCTAAAGGATGGAAGTATTTGCACAACTCTTTATTTGATCTCCTGAAAAGGATATGGTTGCTTTAGTCTCTTGTCCTAATCTGCTTTTTCCCTACGGTGGGCGGGCCTAAAATGAGGGGTTACACTTACGTGAATTGTTAAGGTTGTTAACAAATTATAGACCGAACAATGGTGACCGTTAGAGTCAGTTACAAAAGTTGTTTCTGTCTAAGGGTTGAGAATGTCTCATCCCAGTGAAGGGACACTTGATCACCCCAACGGTGATTTTTGTCCTGCCTCGCTGAGGCATCATTGCAAATTAGATGTCACTTCACTTAGGGTACATTAGAACTATTTTGCTAAAACCTAAAATTGGTCTTAAAAGTGGTAATGTGAGTAAACTTATTAAGTTTGTTCTTGTTTTCAACAACTTTTAATTAAATGGCAATCGCTACTTTAGCTCTTTTAGCCGTCGACAAACTAACTGGTGACAACTACGCTAGTTGCAAGAACTCGATAAACACAATACTTATCATCGATGTCCTCCGATTCGTCCTTATGGAGGAGTATCCTCCTATTCCAACTCAAAACGCCGCTCGAAATGTTTGAGAGGCCTATGAGAAATGGACACAGNCAAAACGCCGCTCGAAATGTTTGAGAGGCCTATGAGAAATGGACACAGGCGAACGAGAAGGCCCGAGCTTACCTCTTAGCTAGTCTTAACAACATCTTGGCCTAGAAATATGAGCCCATGGTCACCGCACGTGAGATCATGGAGTCCCTGAAGGGAATGTTCGGGCAATTGTCCGGGCAGTTCAAGCATGAAGCTCTAAAGTGTATCTTCAACTCCAACATGAAGGAGGGTACATCTGTTCGAGAATATTTTCTGAACATGATGATCCACTTTAATGTGGCGGAGATAAATGGGGCTTGCATCGATAAGGGCAGCAAGGTTAGCATTATTCTGGAGACGTTACCAGAAAACTTCCTACATTTCATAAGCAACGCTATTCTGAACAGGGTTGATTACACCCTTACAACTCTCCTCAACGAGTTTCAGACATTCCAATCTTGCTGAAAAGCAAGGAGAAGAAGGTTGGTGAGGCAAATATTACTTCATCATCTAAAATGTTCTTCCAAGATTCGACCTCAGGGACTAAGTCTGCACCTTCTTCTTCCGGCACTAACAAGTGGAAGAAGAAGAAGGGTAATAACGAAAAGGGGAAGGCACCGGCTAACCCACAACCTGTTGCTCAGCGGGGTAGGCGACTAGCACCGGTTGAAAAAGGAAAATGTTTCAACTACAACCTGGATGGGCATTGGAAGTGGAATTGCCCACGCTGGTTGAAGGAGAAGAAGAAGGCCAAGGCTAAGGCCAAACAAGGTAAATATGATTTACTGGTTTTGGAGACTTGTTTAGTGGAGAATGATGATTATGCTTGGATTACAGACTTTGGGGCCACTAACCATGTTTTTTCTTCTTTTCAGGGGATTAGATCCTGGCGGCAGCTTGAGGCTGGTGAAATGACGATGCGAGTAGGCATCGAGCACGTCGTCTCAGTTGTGGTGGTGTGAGGCCTTTGGTTGACTTTATAGAATAGATTTATCATTTTGGATAATGTGTATGTTGTTCCCGAGTTAAAGAAGAACTTAATTTCTGTAAAGTCCTTGCTTGAATGTAAATACACTTTAAATTTTTCAGTTAATAAAGTGTTTATTCTGAAAGATAGTGTTGAGATATGTTTGGCTAAATTGGAAAATAATTTGTATGTGCTAAGGTGTTAGCAATAAATTCCCTCCATAACATAGAGATGTTTAAAACTGTCGTAACTCAAAACAAACGACTTGAAGTTTCTCTTAAAGAAAGTGCCCAACTTTGTCATCTTCGTTTGGGGCACATTAATTTCAATAGGATTGAGAGGTTAGTGTAGAATCGACTTCTAATCGAGTTAGAAGAAAATTCTTTACCCGTGTGTGAGTCATGCCTTAAACGCAAGATGACTAAAAGACCTTTTACTGAAAAAGGTTATAAAGCCAAAGAGCCTCTAGAGTTAGTGCATCCAGACCTTTATGGTCCGATGAATGTGCGAGCCAGGGGAGGCTACGAGTATTTCATCACCTTTACTGATGATTATTCAAGGTATGGGTATGTTTATTTAATGCAACATAAGTCAGAATCCTTTGAAAAGTTCAAAGAGTTCAAGACTGAAGTTGAAAACGTATTAGATAAACCGATTAAAACACTTTGATCTAATCGGGGTGGAGAGTTTTTGAATTCTTAGTTCCAGAACTATTTGATAGAACATCGAATCGTTTTCCAACTCTTAGCACCTGGTACACCTCAGCAAATTGGTGTATCAGAGAGGAGAAACAGAACCCTATTGAATATGGTTTGGTCGATGATGAGTTACGCTTCCTTACCGGACTCGTTTTGGGGTTTTACAGTAGAGACTGCAGCTTATATCCTCAATTGTGTTCGCTTCAAGAGTGTTTCCATAACACCTTTGGAGTTGTAGAGCGGGTGTAAAGCTTGTTTGCATCACTTCCACATCTGGGATTGCCCAACACATGTGCTTGAGACTAATCCTAAGAAACTGGAACCACGTTCGAGGCTGTGCTTATTTGTAGGTTACCCCAAAGGGACACAAGGGGGTTACTTTTATGATCCTAAGGATAACAAGGTGTTTATGTTGACAAACGCTACCTTCCTTGAGGAGGATCATCTAAGGGAGAATTGTTCAAGAAGTAAAATCGTGTTGAGTGAATTTTCCAAAGAAATTACTGAAACTTCGACAAGAGTTGTTGAAGAGCCTACTACATCAACAACTACATCAACTAGAGTTGTTGATGGGAGTTCATCTAGTAGATCAAATTCACCTCAAGAGTTTAGGGAACCTCGATGTAATGGGAGACTTGTGAACCCACCTGTTCGCTATATAGGTTTAACTGAAATCCTGGATATGGTAACCGATGGTGAGATTGAGGATCTGTTGTCTTATAAGAAGGAAATGGAGGATGTTAATAGAGATGAATGAGTCAAAACCATGGATCTCGAGATGGAGTCTATGTACTTCAACTCAGTTTGGGATCTTATAGATCAACCAGATGGGGTAAAACCTATAGGTTGTAAATGGATCTACAAGAGGAAGCGGGGTGCTGACGGGAAGGTGCAAACCTTCAAGGCTAGACTTGTGGCAAAGGGTTATACCCAGGTGGAGGGAGTTGACTATGAGGAGACTTTCTCGCCTGTTGCCATGCTTAAGTCTATCCGCATCCTTCTATCCATTACCTCATATTATGACTATGAGATATGGCAAATGGATGTCAAGACTGCCTTTCTAAATAATAATCTTGAGGAGACCATTTATATAATACAACCTGAGGGATTCATAGTCCAAGGTCAAGAGCAAAAGGTTTGCAAACTGAATCGGTCCATTTATGGATTGAAACAGGCATCTTGATCTTGGAACATAAGGTTTGGCTCTGCGGTCAAATCTTATGGCTTTGACCAAAACATTGATGAGCCTCGTGTCTACAAGAAAATCATCAACTATTCAATAGTTTTCCTAGTGTTATATGCAGACGATATCCTACTCATTGGGAATGACATATGTTTACTGAATTCAATTAAGAACTGGCTAGCGATCCAATTCCAAATGAAAGATTTGGGAGAGACTCAATTTGTTCTTGGGATTCAGATCTTTCAGGATCGAAAGAACAAAGTGCTAACACTGTCTCAGGCATCGGACATTGACAAGATGTTGATCAAGTACACGATGCAGAACTTCAAAATGGGCCTTTTGCCTTTTCGGCATGGAGTTACTTTGTCTAAGGAACAGTGTCTTAAGACATCTCAAGAGGTTGAGGAGATGAGATGGGTCCCCTATGCATCTGTTGTTGGCAGTTTGATGTAAGCAATGTTATGTACTAGACCTGACATCTACTATGCCGTGGGGATAGTCAGTAGATATCAGTCTAATCTAGGACAGGATCACTGGACAATCGTCAAGAACATCCTCAAGTATCTTCGGAGAACGAGGGACTACATGCTTGTGTATGGTTCTAAGGATTTAATCCTTATTAGATACACAGACTTTGATTTTCAGATTAATAAGGATTTTGGAAATCCATTTCAGGATCAATGTTCACTCTTAACGGAGGGGTTGTAGTGTGGCGAAGCATCAAGCAGTGGTGCATCGCTGACTCCACTATGGAGGCCGAGTATGTAGTGGCTTGTGAAGCTGCTAAGGAGGTCGTTTGGCTGAAGAAGTTTCTGACTAATCTGGAAGTTGTTCCAAACATGTCTACGTCCATCACCCTTTATTGTGATAATAGTGGTGCTGTGGCGAATTCTAGAAAGCCTCGAAGTCACAAGCGCGACAAGGATATAGAGCGAAAATACAATCTCATCAGAGAGATTATGCATCGAGGGGACGTGATTGTCACGAATATAGCTTTAAAGCACAACATTTTTTATCCGTTTATGAAGGCTCTCACGGTTATAGTATTTGAGGGTCACCTACAGAGTATGGGTCTACGGAACCGACCGTGGCTGGACTAGGGCAAGTGGGAGATGTTTTATTGGGCCTTAGTGCCCTAGTTTATTGTTTTGTACTTGTAATATGATTACTTTCTACACCCCACTAGCTTTAGGATAAGTAGGAGATTGTTGGGGGTTGAAGCCTTAAATCTCGTAGGGTTCTATAGTTTGTAAACATATGTATGAACAAACATTTGGTGATTTATAATATGAGATATTTTATTCACTTCTGTCTATGAAATATGAGATATCTTAGTTGCATTAACCACAAACCAATAAACTAAAATCCCTGGTTATCATTGTAACTTAAGTATGTATGTGGAGACATACAAGTGGATCGTGCTTTAAGTGATAACCTAAATGGTTTGTAGTATATGGACAAAGGAGGGAAACCTTATCCTGGTGATGCTACGAGTGTGGCCCGCTTTGTAGGTGTTACAAGTGTTATAAAGTACTACAAATGGTCTGATCCTGACCATTCATGTATTAAACATACGAGCGGGGATGCTCTATACAAAGGAGTTTGTATAAGATCGGACCACGAAATGTTTAGTCTCGTTATATAACGCCGTTCATACCAAAGACTTTCATTTCACTATGATGACCATAGGTAACATGATCTTAATCTTGAGTGAGTTGAGAACTTCTGCCTATGAGGGCAGTCCTTTGATTTGCATGGGTGCGAGTGGCCAGATCGCCGACTCAAACCTACCACTTTGGAGATTCGTTTTATTGGGGAGTTAGGAACTCAGCTACATAAGACGAAATTCACTCATTCCCCGAAGTAGGGGTAAGTAGATAAATTGCTTCCATAAGGGCTGATTCTAAGGCTTGAATAATATGGCACCACACCTTCTCTTGGCGAGATAAGGGTTTTCTCATAATAGGACTATGATGTATTATTCATTAGAGGAATCAGTGGTACTTAAGGAGTTAGATGTAACTACAAGGGCAAAACAGTAAATTGGCCCAGCTGCACTTACGAGTGATTTGTGAAGGATCATCGTACTATTGATTGATTATATCCGATAGACACAGAGATATGTCTGTAGTGCGAAAAGTTCAGCTATCGGTCTTTAGTGGAGTGTTCGACAGTTAACGGATGGTGGATATCATGATTAAAAAGTTTAGTCAGTTATTCACGTACTGTTGGAGCTTCAAGCTATAGGTCCATAAGGTCCCCTTGGTAGCTCAATGGATTAATGTTTTAGTTTTTGGGTTAGTTTGAAGTGTTTCAAATTAACAAGAGGGAATTTGATTTTATATATATATATATATTATATATAATTAAATTGATTATATTATAATGTAATAATAATTGATTTGGTGTATTAGATACATTAATTGGAGGAATTAATATAAATATGATTTATATTAAGTACCATAAAGGAGAAAAAGAACTATGGTTTATATGTTACATATGATGTGATATTAAAACTATAGGTTATAAATATAATATCATAAATTAGTTATTATATTTATTTATAATAAATTAATTATGAGATAATTGATTTCGGTTTTCTCCAATAACTGACTTAGTGGTTGGTTATGGACAGTTTATGGCAACTGGTGGGATAAAAGGAAAAATTGTTTTCTTTTTTAAATAACCAAGTGAAAATAGAATCAAGATATACGATAGCTTGATTGAGAGAGTAAACGATCGTTTGAGTTTACATATACAAAAGTGACTCGTTTGCTAAATGATCGAGTACCTAAGTCTATAAGATAAACTACTTCTCCCATTTACTCGATCGTATAGTTCCTCCTTCCCTCTTCCAAATCCATATAGAGCCCACACCTCTTGGATTCTCACATCGAGAATACCAAGGTAGCCTTGTGGTAATGTCAAGTTGTTGTTCAAGGATTGAATGTTACTCGATTGTGTTCGAGGTTCTACCAATTCGTGTTGTTCATTGGTTTGTTCGTGTTGCGTTCGTACTATTGAACACATTGTTGATTTTGAACAAGGGAGACACAAAGAAAAAGTTCTTCAAAGGTATCGTCTACTCTATCTCTTGTATTCTTCTTTTGAAGCATGTTGTAGTTTACTTGTTATGCATAACTGTTTTGTTGGATTGTAAATGTTCTTGTTCTTTCACAATGGGGTTTGGAACGATCTACTTCCATAAGTCCGGACCACGAAATAGTCACTTTTCTTGAAGTTTATGTGGAGACATAAAAGTGGATCAAGTTTGAGTATATAGCCAAAAGGTCTATAAGTATAACAATAGGGTTGGGTACCTTATCTTGGAGATACTATAGATGCGACCCATTTTTTATATGATACAAACGATATGATCCCAAAATCGTTCATGTAGAGACATGCAAGTGGAGCATCCTATGAAAAAGATGCTTGCATAAGACCGGACCACGAAATAGTCACTTTTCTTTATAACATCGTTTATTGTTAAACTGACTATTTCAATTTGATGACCTTAGGTAACTCGATTATAAATTCTTGTCTAAAATGAGTGTTGGACTCAGGATGCCTAACCCATCCCAAGCCCAACCTTTGAAACAAACACCTCTTTAATGGTCGAATAACCATAGCAAAGAGAGAGATTAAGAGCTAATGAGTGTTAATTGGGAGTATACAATGGTCACCTTTAGTCTAATTTGATGAAATATGTGGCTGAGTACGTTGATAAAGACGAGAAATTATGAAATAAAACCTATATTTCATATTTAAAACGAAATTATAATAAAAATAATGATAAAATCAATTTTAAAAATAAGAAGAATTACCCAAAAATGAGATATATTTATATATTTCAGGTTTAGAATAGAATTATAATAAATATAATAATTAAAAGGGCAAATATCAATTTATACCCCTAACTTTGGAAATTGTATCAATTTAAACTCTAAACTAAGAATGGTATCAATTTAAACTTTAAACATTGGAGGTTGTATCAATTTAAACCTTGAACTTTGGTATTTGTATCAATTTAAACCCAAACTAATAATTATATTAATTTAAACCCTGAACTCTCATAAATGTATCAATTTAAACTCCGAACTTTCATAAATATATAAATTTAAATCCTAAACATTCATAAGTGTATCCAAATAAAACATAATGGAGGGTTTAAGTTGAGATGGTTATAAAAGTTCAAGGTTTAAATTGATACATATATAAAATTTTAGGGTTTAAATTGATACAATTATTAGTTTGAGGTTTAAATTGATACAATTATTAGTTTATGATTTAAATTGATACAATACTCAAAGTTCAAGGGTATAAATTAATATTTGCCCTAATTAAAATAATTAAAAAAACCGTATGATTTGATTAGGATTAACAAAAAAGAGAAGATAAATATGAAAAGTTAGATTTAGGAGAAGTAATAAAAATTCAAAGATTAAGATTATTGCGACAAATTAGGAGAAATTTCAAATTAAGACCGAGATTTATGCCAAAATATCATCTGAAAAGTTAATGTTAAGCCATGAAGTATATGAATGAGTTTGATGGATTAATTGTAGTGCAATTAACTAAGTTGTTGGATTAATTACAGTGCAATTAATGAAACGAGAGCATTTTAGGTTTAAAAGAAAAGGGAGTCACATGCGATTAATACATTTTACTATAACTTAAAATTTTAATTTTTTGCTATTTTTTCAAATGAAAGTGTAAGTAATTCTACGAGACTGAATTTACTTTAGAGCTGGCCAAACGATGGGATGATCCTCATGAGAAATTCATAGGTTTGAATTCCATGCAGGGAATTGCTTCTCGTTTAATTTTATTATAATAATAATAAAAACAGGGAGTGAAACAAAGAATGGGGATAGGGACGTTATTCACTCTCTCCCCATTTCCTAACTCATTAGGGACAAGTCGCACAAAGAAAACAAATGTCTCTACAAAGATCAAGGGCCTATTTGGAGAGTAAAAAAATGTTTTTTTAAAAAAAAATTGTAAAATTGTTTTATTTAAATATTTTTGATAAAAATTGTTGAAAATAGTCTTCAAAACTATTTTGAGCGGTAGCCAATCACTTTAACTTTTTTAAAAAAATTACTTATTTTTTAAATTAAACACTTGAAAATATATTCCAGAGAAATTAAAGAATTAAAAGAAAGTGATACGTAAACTATAATGACTTTTGAAATTTCAATTCTGTTATGAAAATTGAGGAGCACAACAGGAATGCGGATATGAAAATATAATATAATAATATTTTTATATAATAATAATAAATAAATCAAAACTAAAATTATAAAATAAAACATAAAACAACCAAAATCATGAAATTGGATAATATGGAAATTGGTGGAAGTGGAATTCTCAACAATGTAGGTATGTTCTTAAGATTCACCAAATGCCACTATATAGGCAAAATGGCAATAAGATGTGGATTTAGATGGATACCAAACATGAATAACTATATGGCACATGGACAATATGAATGGTGACACATGGCCTTTGGGACACTAAGAAATGGACATCTATTTTCTATTATAATATCCATAACACTCCCCCTTAGATGCCTATATATATATATGAAATATGTCTCGTTAAAACCTTACTAGGAAAAACCCAATGGGAAGGAAAAAGAGTACATATTTCATATAATACATACTCCTAAAAAAATACGATATATTTACTCTACTCATGAAAACATCACTTAAGATCTTTGAGTCGTTGCATTCCAATATTGTGCACCAATATTTCAAAAGTTGCGGTTGGTAACACCTTTGTAAATAAGTCTGCCAGGTTATCCTTCGAACAAATTTGTTGTACAGTGATATCGCCATTTTCTTCAAGTTCATGAGTGTAGAAAAGCTTCGATGAAATATGTTTTGTTTTATCTCCTTTAATATATCCTCCTTTGATTTGGGCTATGCAACTTGTGTTGTCTTCGTATAATGTTGTTGGAAGATTTTTATTAGAAGACAAGTCACACGTTTCATAAATGTGTTGAATCATTGACCTTAGCCATACACATTCTCGACTAGCCTCGTGAATTGCAAGAATTTCAGCATGATTTAAGGAAGTGACCATTATAGTCTGTTTCATCGATTGCCATGATATAACAGTTTCTCCACATGTGAACAAATAACTTGTTTGAGATCTAGTTTTGTGTGGATCAGATAAATATCCAAAATTCGCATAACCAACTAGATCAAATTTTGATTTATTTGAATAAAACAAACCCCTATCCATTGCTTAATTCTGTTCCAATGTCTTTTTGTAGGAGAAGAACTATATCTAGCTAATAAATTTACTAAAAATGCAATATCTAGTATTGTATTATTAGCAAGATACATAAGTGCACCCATTACACTAAGATATAGTACTTCAGGACTAAGAAGTTCTTCATTATCTTCTCGAGGTCGAAATATATCTTTCTTTATATCCAATGAACGAAATTCCCTTGGAATATTTAATAGATGTATTTTGTCCATATAAAATATTTTTAAAATTTTTCTTGTATAAGTTGACTGATGAATAAATATTCTATCTGCTAAATACTCAATTTGCAAACCAAGGCAAAATTTTGTTTTTCTAAGATCTTTCATCTCAAATTCTTTCTTAAGATATTCTATTGCCTTTGAAAGCTCTTCAGGAGTTCCAATTATATTAAAGTCATCAACATATACAGTTATAATAGCAAATCCTGATTGTGATTTCTTTATAAAAACACACGGACATATTGGATTATTTTGATATCCTTCTTTCAATAAATATCCACTCAGGCGATTATGCCACACTCGTCCTGATTGTTTCAATCCATATAGTGATCTCTATAACTTTATTGATTACCATTCTTAAGAATTTGATGTATATATTTCAGGTACCTTAAATTCTTCTGGGATTCTCATACAAATATCATTATCAAGAGATCCATATAAATATGTTGCGACTACATCCATAAGATGCATATCTAGACTTTTATACATAGTCAAGTTAATTAAATATCTTAATGTAATTGCATCCACCATCGGAGAATACGTCTCCTCAAAATCAATACCAAGTCTTTGTGAAAAACCTTGTGTAACTAGTCTTGCTTTATATCTTGTGACCTCATTATTTTCATTTCTTCTCCTCACAAATACCCATTTGTATCCCACAGGTTTAATACCTTCTGGTGTTCGGAATACAAGTCCAAGCTTCTTTCCACTAAAGCCAATCTTTTTTATATCGACATTCTTCAACAGATTTTGGTTCAAGATCCTCATTTTCAGATAAAATATCAAGAGCAACATTATACGCAAAAATGTTGTCAATAATTACATTAGTTCGATTCCATCTTTTTCCTGTCAAGACATAGTTTATTGAAATTTCATTATTATCTTTAGGTATTTCACCTTCCTCACTAGTCATGTCGAGGATTTCTTTATGGGTATTTACATTCTCAACCAAGTCTTTTTCACTATTAATTATTTTTCGTTTTCGAGGATTTTTATCTTTGGAATCCACTGGTCTACCACGCTTTTGGCATGTTCCAGACTCATTAATGACAACTTGTTGTGTTGGGATATCAATTTTTTATGAAACATTTGCAGTTGGTATATGCGACTTAGTTACTTTATTTGCATCTATAAATGCATCTGGTAATTGATTTGCTATATTTTGCAAATGAATTATTTTCTGAACTTCAAGTTCACATTGATCTGTACGGAGATCTAAATGAGATAATAACAATGCATTCCATGTAATTTCTTTTTTCAAACTTCTTAATTTCTCCCCCTAATGTTGGAAACTTTGTCTCATTAAAATGACGATCAACAAATCGTGTAGTAAATACATCATCCGTCAGGGACTCAAGATATTTAATAATTGATGGGGAATCATATCCAACATATATTCTTAACCTCCTTTGAGGACCCATCTTAGTACGTTGTGATGAAACAATTGGAACATATACTGCACATCCAAAAATTCTCAGATGAGAAATATTTGGCTCATGACCATAAGCTAATTGTAATGGCGAGTACTTATGATAAGCTACTGGCCTAATGCGTACAAGTGACGCTGCATGCAAAATAGCATGTCCTCATACAAATGAAGGAAATTCAGCTCTCATAAGTAATGGTCTTGCAATTAATTGCAAACATTTTATAAATGATTATGCTAAACCATTTTGTGTATGAACACGAGCTACAGGTTGTTCAACACTTATCTCAATTGACATACAATAATTATCAAAAGCTTGGGATGTAAATTCACCAGCATTATTAAGACGAATGGTCTTAATTGTATAATCAGGAAATTGTGCTCTTAACTTAATTATTTGAGCAAGTAATCTTGCAAATGCAAGATTTCTACTTGATAATAAGCACACATGTGACCATCTACTGGATGCATCTATTAATACCATAATATATCTAAATGGTTCACTTGGTGGGTTAACGGATCCACATATATCACCATGAATTGTGTAGGTGATTTAGTCCTCACTGTAGCTGGTGATGGTTTAATTATCAATTTTTCTTAAGAGCAAGCATCACATGATAATTCATTAGATTGAAGAATCTTCTAGTTCTTCAATGGGTGTCCATTTGAATTCTCAATAATTCTCCTCATCATTATAGATCTTGGATGTCCCAATCGGTCATGCCAAATTATAAATATGTCTGGATTCATGAACTTCAGGTTCATTGTTGCATATATTTCAATTACTTGTATATGAGTATAATACAATCTATAAGATAAAACACACAACTCTTCTAATATACATTTTCCATTTGAGACAGTGGATATGATATATAAATATTCCACATTATTTTTACTATCAGTCTCAATATGATAACCATTGTAATGTATTTCTTTAAAACTTAGAAGATTTTCTTTTAATTGACTAGAGAACAATGCATTGTTAATTGTAAATTTTGTTCTTCTAGGCAAAATAATATTTGTTTTTCCAAAACCTTCGATCAAGTTTGTAGAACCTAATATTGTATTTACTTTTGCTTTCATCTTTGTCAATTTGGAAAAGTATTTTTTATTTGTAAGTATTGTATGTGTAATTGTATTGTCTACCAAACATAGATCTTCTTTGATCATTTTTGAAACACCCAAAATATGAAAATGATGTATATTTCTTCATTAAAAGAAAATAATAACAATAAGAAAAATAACACTTAAAATATACAAAAGTTACTAAAAAAACATGAAGATAGATAAAAGAAAACAATAACATTAAGTCTAAATATTCTCAAAGTCAAAAGAAACACTTGATGTGCCACCAACTATGCCAATTTTCTCTTCAGAAGATTCAAAGAAGTTTGCCACATCCAAATTTCTTATATGGGATGAGTCAAATATGTCATTATCCAAAATTTGCTTCCACATTTTTCTCTTTTTTCTTCAGGGAGGCTTGATAGAGGTCAAATAAGTGTTTTGACATACAACGGGACGTGACTAATGACCAGTCATTCTGCATCGGAAGCATTTGTTTTCAACACTCTTTGAACTTTTATCTTATGGAGTTTTTCCTTTGTGATCATCATTTTGTGTAGTTATTTTGAAATTTCAATGATTAGAACGACCACCACAAAAATAATAATTATTTCTTCCTCTGCCACGGTCACGACCTCGACCAGATTATTATTAAAATTCATAGCATTCATTTCAGGGAATGATGTTGTTCCGGTTGGTCAAGATTTATGTTTTTTCATCAATAACTCGTTATTTTGTTCAGCCACGAGAAGACACGAAATTAATTCAGAATACTGTTTAAAATCTTTATCTCGATATTGCTGCTGCATGAGCATATTTGAGACATGAAATGTAGAAAATGTCTTCTCTAACATATTAGCATCAATAATTTTCTCTTTGCATAACAACAATTTTTAACCGATTTTAAATAATGCGGAGTTGTAATCACTTACTGATTTGAAATCTTGTAGCCTCAAGTGCAACCACTCATAATTAGCTTTAGGAAGAATAATTATTTTTTGATAATCGTACATCTCTTTTAAATTTTTTCACAAGATACGAGGATCTTATTGTAAGATACCCTATTTTCAATCCTTCGTGAAGATGATGACGAAGGAAAATCATAGCTTTTTCTTTGTCCTGACTGTATGTCGTGTTTTCTTCTTTAATTGTTTCTCCTACTTATTGCAAATAATTATTGCCATTAATGTCAAAGGCTGCGAATTCTAATTTTGTAAGGTTTGTCATGACAACACTATCATAAAATATTATATTTATATTAGAAATTTAATATGTACTAAATATGCAAAATAACATTTAATTTATTAATTATAACGAAGAGGAAAAAACCGACATACCTTTAGGACCTACCTTCAGCGGAGAAAACGACAGGAGCTCGTGCTGATAACATGTATGAAAATTAAGGAGCACAACATATGAAAAATATAATATAATAATTTTTTTTATATAAATAATAAATAAATAAATAATAAAATTATAAAATAAAATAACTAAAACATAAAATAACCAAAATCATGAAATTAAATAATTTGGATTGATGGAAGTAGAATTCTCACCAATGTAGATACGTTCTTAAGATTCACCAAATGCCAATATTTATAGGCAGAGTGCCAGTAGCATGTACACTTACATGAACACCAAACATGAATAACTACATAGCATATAGACAATATGAATTTATTTTCTATTATAAATAATAATAAATTCTTTTTTTTAACAAGATATACTAATAATAATAAAAGTATTTTAACTTTAAACATTTGAAAGTCTAAGAGGATAATTGAAACGTCAAGAAGTTTTAATGATATTTTTGAAATAAATACAAAGTTTTTCTATAATTGAACTTTTTTTTTTTGTTTAAATTTTATTTTTTTCTTGACTAACACTTCAACGGTCTGCTTTCTTCATATCTGTCACCGACTCTTTGGAGAGGCTTTTAGGCAATGAGCTGAATTAGTCGCATTTTTTGTTCCAATACGACTCGGCTTCCACGCGCCGCTCTCTTCTCCTCCACTATTACCTTCCATTTTCTCTTTCAATTCTCCATTTTTTTCCAAACCCATTTCTTCTTTTCTCGTTTCCTTCCCCAAATCTCACCGGCGACCCTCCGACCCATCTCCCTCCGCCGCCTTCTTCGGCTGTTATTTCCCCCGTTTCTCCTTCCCCATCATCCCAATTATTGTTTTCCTCTGGTGGGATTTCGAGGGGTCGATCGGTTTACCTTTTCAAACGAAGGGGAAGGTCGAAGATTAGGGCTTTTCGTCACTTGGGTCTCTCCCAAAATGGAGACTTCGCCTTCCAATTCCGATCCTTACTCCAATTCTTCTACACCCACAAGTACTGCTCGTACCTCCTCCAGATTTGGCCTCTCCCTCCCTTCCCTCAATTTCTTCCGTTCGCCTTTGTCTGTCATCTTGGATTACTCTGGAATTCTTCCCACTAGGGCTGTTCATCATGAATCCGAACCTGTAATCAACGCTGCTGCCACTCCTGATTTGCGGGTTTTTTCTCAAAATCACAATCACTTGATGCCTACTTCTTCTTCTTCTTCTTCTTCTTCTTCTGCCACAACCTCTTCCGGTAATACTATCCCTTCTGGGGAGGTTTCTATAAGGATTATTGGGTCTGGTGAGCAAGATCCTTCTCCCAGTAGCTTGTTGCCAAATCAAACTGGTTATGAGCAAAATGGTAGACTTGCTATTTCTGGGGATCAGCCGGAATCCCCTGATGAGGAACGAGTTCCTTTGGTGTCAACTGCTTCTTCATCTATTCAATCTGGAAATAGTCGCGTCGATGGAGAATCTGGAAATGGAATGGAAGAGGGTGTCAATAGAGATTCGTCTTACCAGAGATATGATATTCAGCAGGTTGCTAGATGGATTGAACAGATTCTTCCATTCTCTATACTATTGCTGATAGTCTTTATCCGTCAGCATTTAGAAGGTGCTCTCTTTTGCCTTCCCTCTTGTTAGTCCAACAATTTGTTTTGAATTTCATTGCCTTTTACACTCGGCACCAGTTTCACAGATTATAGATTGTCAGTATCAAATGTCATACTAGTGTTGGTTGTAAATTTCAACAGCTAACTTGGTAGTTACTACTCCTTGTTAAGATATGAATAAGTAAGAATGCTAGCCATTGTTTACTTGGGACTTCCGTTGGACCTATTCAAATTTAACTCCGTTAGTCCCTGTACTTTTTAGCTGATTTACAGCTTGATTGCAGAGGATGAAGTTTGATGTGAATATTGGTTTGGTGTGGTGAATTGCACTGGTTGTGTTTTTTCCATGCTTGAGTACTGACATTGCATTGCTGTAGCTCTAAAAGCCGCTGTAGTATATTGTAGGATTTTTTGCAAAGTGGTTGTTGTAAGAGGTAGTGATGAAATCATCCAAAAAGCTAGAACAGCGTCAGAACTAGTTAACTGTATTTTTAGAATTAAAATCAGATGAAGAAAAATAGCTGAATTAGCATTCTTGATAATTGGTTTCTACTACTAGCACATATATCATGTATTGGAGGATCAAACATGCATTGAAAAGGAAGCTCTTGGACTTGAGGAAGGTGTTGAGAAAGCAGTAGAGGAATACTGTGGCAACAGTTATAGTAGCATCATATCATTTGGTTTGGAGATATCACTTTTCCATAAAACTTTGGAACATATTTTTGGACATGTTTGTTTGGTAGTCGGCATATTCGTTAATTATCTTCTATCATCTAACCTAAGGGAGTTACAGTACCACAGTATTATTGGATAATCACATACCTAAGTAGTGTTTTTTTTTTTTTTTTTTAAATTTAATTTTATAATAATAATTATATTATTATTATTATTTCATTGTCTTCTGCCTTTTAGTCTCTTGCTGTAAGCCTGTAATATTCTTCTGAATGGTGAGAAATTCTCTTGTATTTTCCAGGTTTTTTCATCACAATTTGGATATCAGCTGTTATGTATAAGTCGAATGATATTGTCAAGAAACAGACTGCTCTAAAGGTGGTGTAAACCTAGACCCAGATTTTATTTTATCTATTAGAACTTTATTTATTTTTCTCGTTAAATGAGAAATTAGAATTCACTTGCAAGAAATATATACTGAAGTTTCTTTTCTTTATCCTCTTTTTCAGGGAGAGAGGAAAATTTCTGTCCTTGCTGGAACCTCTATTACATTTTTGGTTCATGTAATTGGGATTTACTGGTGGTGTCATAGTGACGATCTTCTATTCCCATTAGTCATGCTTCCACCAAAGACAGTACCGCCTTTTTGGCATGCTTTGTTCATCATTTTGGTTAATGGTACTGATCTTTTCCCTGCTTTGGCTTATAATACTTCTTACCGATTGAATTGACATATGGAATGGAGCTCTGGA
This sequence comes from Benincasa hispida, assembly GCF_009727055.1. Classification (NCBI taxonomy): domain Eukaryota; kingdom Viridiplantae; phylum Streptophyta; class Magnoliopsida; order Cucurbitales; family Cucurbitaceae; genus Benincasa; species Benincasa hispida. The sequence continues at coordinate 19,374,321 of NC_052355.1, read as the reverse complement.
AGATGCATGCAAAAATTATCCTTGACCTATTATGTGGTCTGCAATCTGGCTTAAGTGTCAACAGTGTTATTAAAAAAAAGCCCTCCTGGGCGCACACCTAGGCTCAAGCATAGGTTAGGCGAGGCTCACAAAATAAGGCATGCACCTTTTTCATTATTTTTAAAAAATACTAATAATTAGGGTTCCTCTTTCTTTATTTACTAAAAAAATCAAATTTACTAAGCCTAAATGCAATTTTTTTTGTGTTTCCACTTCAACTATGCTTTCTCTTCTTTATGTATTACTTTTATTTATAGCGTCCCTCACAAAAAAAGTCCGTGTTTTTTTTTGTGTCTTGCGCTTAAGCCTTAGGAAGACTATTGCACTTTATTGCACCTTGTTTTTTAAAAAACACCAAGTGTCAAGTGCTATTTCCAATTAGATAGCCTGAATGGCGATATAACAAGGATGAGAGATGGTTTATTATCTTTTTGCTATATATTTGGATCTTGTCACCATAGTTTTAATTTTAAAGCTTGGATCTACCTTCCTTTTATTCTGAATTCAATTGTTTTATTTCTGTCACAATTTTCCGTGCTATTTTTCTGTCGTTCAATTTCAATATACTCATAACTCTTTTGGCTTTGGCTTTGGGCTGTATTATATTGTCAGATACGATGGTGAGGCAGTTTGCAATGGCTCTCAAATGTTTTCTTCTTATTTACTACAAGAATGGCAGAGGCCATAATTTTCGTCGGCAGGTATTATGAGTTCTCAAAATTAGTTAATCATGTGACGTGTGTCTATCTCATATTAACCATTAATATAATTGAAATATTTGACAATTACTTTGTTGTAGTTCTTTGACTGTTCATAGTTCATGTTTCAGGGTCAAATTTTAACTCTCGTGGAATACACTCTTCTATTGTACCGTGCATTATTACCAACACCTGTATGGTACCGATTCTTTTTGAATAAAGATCAAGGGAGCCTCTTTTCATCACTGACAACAGGATTATATTTAACTTTCAAGCTAACGTCTGTTGTTGAGAAGGTGTGCCTTCTAACATCTTTGAGTTTTTTTCCCCCTTTTTCTCAATGAAAAGTTTCGTGTCTTGTTCTGAAAAAAAAAAGGTGAAAATTTATACTCTTGAATGAGTACTTAAAGATTTAATATTATGTTATAGTTGAAGCTAACGTGGTCTACAATCTTATTTTCCTTATTTCCTCTATAGATTCAATCATTTGTTGCTGCATTTAAGGCTCTATCACGAAAAGAAGTCCATTATGGATCATATGCCACATCAGAACAGGCAAGTACACTTATTCTGTCTGTTGGTAGTCTCATTTAACATCTTTAAAAGAGCTCCGTGTCTCTCCTTGCATATGACTTTACGCAACTGTTTTCTCATTCCAAATAATATATCCCTCAAATAGCCAAGTGGCACAACTATTTGTTGAACCCTTTGAGACTATTGAATGTCTCCCTTGATGCTTTTTTAATGTTACAAGGCATCCCCTCTTATAATTCTTGTTAATGGGATTCCCTTGTTTCTTTCTCATGGATTTGTGGTAGTATTATTAGCCTACTGGCTACTGGATCTGGTGGGAGAAATGGCCTTGATTTTCTTTTAGATGAACTACGTCAATGTCCTCTGTTATCTTTCATTGTAGTGGGGACTTATACTTTGTACTTGTTACAGTTACATGATTGACTCATCACATATAACTATATGAAAAGTATATGTTTGTAAGAAAAGAAGGTATACGATATCAATGAACCAATTTTCTGAACTCAAATTACTATGCAACATTCGTGAAAAAAACACTAATTGAGGATTTATGCATTTCTAGTTATCTTGGGGAAAGGAAGTAAGCTCATTGATATATACTGTTTAATATTTGTTCTAGAACGTAACTCTTGTATTTGAAAGCTTACTTACTAGTTGTGCACTTGTGCTAAGGTGTATTCCTAATAGGGTTTTGTTTTGTTTTGTTTTTGTTTTTGTTTTTGTTTATTTTTATTTTTATTTAAAAAAGAAATTGCTAAGGTGTATTCCTAGTAGTGCTAAGATCTATGCATGTTAGGTTGGATTGTTTGAATTGATTACGGATGGTATCATATATTCGATCATTCAAGTAACGGATCAATTGTATCTTTGAGTATTTACAGTCTGTAGAACTTTGTCAACATGTATTCATCCATTTGGATGGTTATGTTACTCGTTAAAACGAAGTTTTAGTTTTATTTACTTTTATTTTTTGAACTCGAGACAACTTTTTATTGATTGAAGGAAAAGAGAGACTTATGCCGCTCGATAGATACAAAACTTCACGGAGGAGAAAAAGTAAATGCAATACAATTTCAATGAAAGTTTTAAATCTTAAAACTGCATTTCTGATGAGAGTTTTAGAGTTACAAGTCTACAACTACAAGTGCACTTTGCTTCTTTCTTTTATTTCAATGTAGCTGATATTATATCAGGTTGCACATCAGGAGATACTTCTTTTGATTCTGATGTGCTATTTTCATTTTTTTTCTATGCATCAAGAGACAAAAAGTCATTATCGTGATTTGGCAATTGACCCCGGTCATTTCCTAAACATGGAACCAGGAAAAGTTCTCGACTTCAATATTGTCATGTACACGATTGATTGATGTATTTGTATCATCTCTATCTTGATAAATATCTATGTCCCGTGACTTCTTCAGCATTATATTATCAAAGAGTAGAAACTTCATACATTAATTCTTTTCTTTTAAGTTTTCCATATACTCAATTTTACTCCATTGCAGGTAAATGCGGCGGGAGACCTTTGTGCTATTTGCCAGGAGAAGATGAATGCTCCAATCCTGTTACGTTGTAAGCACATCTTCTGTGAAGATTGTGTTTCTGAATGGTGAGTGTGATGACTTCACTTCTCTCGTCACTTAGCAAAAAAATAATAAAGATAAAGAATAACTAAAACAAACGTAAGATTTTGTTGTTTAAGGAACGATTGCAAACTTGTCACTTGTCTAAAAGAAGAAATCATGTAAACAACCTTATACTGCACCAGGGATCAGGGAAGAAGTTCAGAGTTTGTTTTAAAACTTCTTTAATGGATGGTCTTCCTACTTCCTTCCAAATATGTTCATGCATGTCATAGAAACTAGAAAGTAATGGACTGTGGTACATTATTTCAAGTGTTATGCATATCCAAAAACACCTGTTAGGCTTCAAACGTAAGCATCCCATACCATCTTCACGTGTATCTTATCATTTTGTAAGATCCCTAGCTAGGGAAGTATTAGGATTAGTAGTAATAGTATGGGCATGCTAGTAAGTTTGGCGCACGATAAAAGTAGAGAGTTGAGTTGAGTTGGTATTTATTATCTGGAGAGTTACATTGTCTGTGTTTAGTGTGCAGAGTTGAGTTGAGTTGGTAATTATTGTCTGTGTTTGGGGCTGAGTTGAGTTGAGTTGGGTTATCTGATGCTGTTTTTATAAATGAAATTGATTGTCTTTTTTGCTATTATTGATTTTAATTTTCAACTATACATATATTTTCCTAATTTTTATAAGGTAAAAACAAAAAGACTTCAAATTCTTTTCCATTCTCAAAACATAACAAATTCTCTACAAAGTATTCATATACAGTCCAAAATTTTGAATTCAATTTTTTCAACACTCAAATAGAAATGATTATTCCTTTTAAATACCTAACTTAATCATTAATTACCATAAAAGTTCAAAAGAACTGAAAGGATTAGTGCCATCAAATGAAATTATTAGCATTGTTTTAGATAGAAGGGGTGACACTTCAATGTTAATCTTAAAAAAACCAAAATCTTACAATTTAAATCATAAAACCAATTATTAGATAGTCTTTTTTTGACCAATTTGTGGAATATGGATTTACCTTTTTCTAAAACCGATAAAATGATTTTAGAAATATTGATGTCTATTTTTTCAACTATTATGTTGTATCATTGCACAATATATATATATATATTTATATATATTTTTTTTTTTTTTCTTTTCTAAAACACTTGAGCCATAATTTTAAATTCCACTACTTCATTAGATTTATGTATGTGAAAACATCAAGGCATAGGTTGTTTAAAACATATCATTGAACTTTTGTTTAGTGAAACAATAATAGGACGTCGTATGTAATATTTTTTAGATCTAAGAAAAAAAATGAAATAGAAGAAGAATAATTGGATCTAAAAGAACAACCATAGAAAGAAAATAAAAAAAGAGAAAGGAGGAGTTGAGAAAGAAAAGGGAAAATAAAACCCATACGAGCTAGATAGAGAAAGAAAGAGAAAATGAGAAAAACGAACCAGAAGTTGAAAGAGAAGATGAGAGGAGGGGAGTAATGTGAAGAGATGTATGAGAGAGAGAGAAATGACAAAGTAATTGAGGGAGTTGGGAGAATAACGAAAATGCGTGGGAAAACGGGCAAGAGTGAGAGATAAAATGGTGGATAATTAAACCTGCCATTTTATTTTTATCAGTGATCATCGAAGTTGGGCACACGAAGGTGGTAGTCGGATTATGTCGCCGAAGTTGCTTGTGCGAAGGTAGTTGTTGGAGTTAGTCGCTAGAGTTGTCGAAGGTGGTTGGTGGAGCCCGGAGTTCTTCGTCGAAGTTGGTTGTGCGAATGTGGAAGTCGGAGTTGTTTTGTACTAAGGTGGTTGTCGGAGTGTCATCGGAGGTGGTTGTCGGAGCTCGGAGTTGGTTGTCGGAGTTGGCCATCCGAAGGTGGTCATCGGAGTATGTCGCCGGAGTGTGTTAGCGGTAATCGCCAATGGAGACCGCTGGGTGAAACTATTAGAAACATTAGAGGGAGAGAGAATTGGGGAGAGTTAAAGTGAGTTGGATGAGTTGGTAAAATAACCAACTCAACCCCACCAACATTTAAAGTTGGTTGTCAAACATCGAGTTGGTAAAAAATACTAACTCAACCCAACTCTCCTTGGGTTGTCAAACACCCCCTAAGTTTGTTAGGTCTTTTGGGTTATAAATAGTAGGTGAGGGTGAGGCTAGTGGTGTGAAGAATTTTGTGAGATTTCTTGTGGAATTTAGGGATAGATTAACCCTCTCGAAAGGCTAGGTTATCTTGTTATTTTTTTATGATATTATAACATATTTTCATATATTTCCATGTTTCTGTGTTCTTGAGTTCTCTGTGTGTCCTTGAATGTGTTCTTGTTAGGAGGTATCCTAACACATTCCTTAGGACTTAATAATGTTGTAGTTAGGAGGTGATTATAGTATCATAATATCATTCTTATTATTAGCGTCAGGATTGTTAGGTCTTAAGCACCTTGGAGAACCATATCCCAAAAGTCAGCTATTGAGGTGAGGGAGCCAAGTTACTTAAGTATCACATTGATCATCCCTAATTGACGTAGGACAAAGGTAGTCCATATTACTTTGGTTCATAACAATACCCCATCCTCGGAAAGTTGACGTACTGGCAGCTAGACTAACGATACTTCACTTGAGACACCCTGTCAAAACCCTCCATCGGTTCTCCTCTTTGGAATGTCGACATTTGACTCTGGTACTGTTGATAGGTACTTAAGCACATTGTAGAATCACACCCAAAAAACTAGCTATTGAGGTGAGAGAGCCAAGTCGTACCACATTGGTCATCCTATTCTAACCCATATGAGATAAAGGTAGCCCATACTATATCTTGGTTCCTTATAGATTGCTCGTACCTAATCTGACTAATATGGCTATGATTTTAAGGTCGTCTGCATGCCACGCTAGACCTACATTTACCCAGGGACAAGGAACCAAAAGAAAGAAAAGGAGAACCCCCTTCAATCTTGATTCATAGAAGCAGGGGATTATTTGACTGGAAATTTAAAAGTCAAAACTAGTGCTATATTAGGATTAGTTTCAGCTGTTACAAATGTCATTGCACTTCCATTTAGTGTTTGTGTAATTTTTTCAGGTTCGAGAGAGAAAGAACTTGCCCTCTTTGCCGAGCACTGGTAAAGCCTGCAGAACTCCGTACATTTGGCGATGGGTCGACTAGCTTACTCTTCCAGTTGTTTTAGACGAAAATTTTCCATTTCCCGACATGACAAATCTATCAGTTTTAACAAAGAAAGATATCGAATATCGGAAGGGAACGGGGGGAAGAAGAAAAAGAAAAAAAGGGAAGAGAAGAAAAAAGAGGAAGAACGAGACATCCAGACAAGCCTGAAGATATTGTCAAATTCAAAACTGGATTAGTATTATATCAATGCCTTATGATCATTGTGATGAGTTAGATGTCCAAACAGAAGATGGATTTTAAATAAATCCCATTTCTTCATTGAATACAATGAAATCTAATTTTTTTTAACAGAAAAAAAGAGTTCCAACTGTGAAAACTGCATGCTATATGAGAATTGGGGGAGCAAAACTGTAATATTTAAAGATTATTATTCCCTGTAATTTAGGTCCGGAGAGGCTGCCAACACAGAAATGATTATTATGATTTTGATTTCTATGTCAAGTAATTGTTGTTCCAGAGAAAATTCCACAAACTTTCCATTTTTAAAATTTCTTGTCATAAAAGAGGCATTAAAAAAAATAAATTGTCTTTAATGACGTGTTAATATTAAATGGAAGAAGTATGACATAGTACTAAATATCTTGTACATGTTCAAGACACCAATCTCTCGGGGATTCTTTGAAGTGTAGAGTTGATTATAATAATATGTAATCATTATAATGTATGGAGTTATAGAAGTATGTATTTTGGATGTAGAATGTTTTTGTCTGAGTTTAAGAAGTTTGTGTTGGGGTGTTGATTTGTTTAAAATGGAGTTATGAAATATGGGTTTCTTTTGTTGTTGTATTATACAATTAGTGGATGTCACTTTTTAACATAAAAAGCTTGAATTAGGCATGTTTGGATTTCAGAAAATCATTTTTATCTGAACACTTTATATAAAACCGGGTTGTTGTAACAACTGAAACAAATTGAAGATATCTTCATTTCGTTGAGGTTCAAAACCTAAAACAAAATCTAAAAGAAGTTATTTAGTTCTAAAACTAACTTGTAATCCTTACTTGTAAAAGGAGAATTACATAATGCACAAAGAGATGAAAAATTCTAAGAGTATTGTTGTAAAAGGAGTGAAGAGAGACTTATGTTACTATTGATGAATAAAGATCTTCTGATGTTCTTCTCAAAGTGGATGTAGGTATGAATACCGAATTACTATACATCTGGTGTTGATTTCTTCTTCCTTCAATTGTTCTTTTTGAAATATCGTGAAAATCTGTCTTTAAGCTTCATTTGAAGTTGTTGAATTCTTTTCGAATTGATGAGTTTCCTTGAATGTTCTTGCTCTCGGGTACTCTGCATGTGAAGGAGAAAATGAATGGGTTAAACTAAATAGAAAAGCTTTTATATGATGAAAGCATGGTGAACACGTGTCAAAAGTTTTGCCATCTGTTTTAGTTGTATTTTTCATTTATTTTAACAATTGGTATCAAAGTCAACCATTCATGAAAATCAAGAAAGCAACAAAGAATCTTCAAGAAAAGTACCAATGGCGTCAACGAAGTATGAAATCAGAAATTCAATGGAACTGGTGACTTTGCACTATGGTCCAAGAAGGTATAAGTTATTCTCACTACTCAGAACGCTATGAAAGAATAATCTTACTTAATACTCTGACTGGTGAAGAGAGACAAGATATGGAAGATATAGCATAAACAACACTCATCTTGAACATTACTGATATAGTACTACGGTAGGTAATTTATGAAACTTCAACCCACAGTGTTTGGGAAAAACTCAAATTCTTATATGACAAGAAAGACCTGCCCAATAAGATCACTATCTGAGAAAGACTCTTATCCTTCAAGATGAACTCCTCCAAAAGCCTAGATGAAAACATTGATGAGTTCAAGAAATTAACCAATGGCTTTAACCAAACAAGGAAAAAGTTAGGTACTGAAAGTGAAGCAACTATCCTCATCAACTTTATTCCAGAAACTTACAAAGAATTTAAGTCAACCATGAAATATGGGAGAGACAATGTGACAATCAACTATCATTAATGCCCTGAGATGTAGAGAACTTAAATTGAAAATTGAATTGAAGAACTCTGGAGGAGAGGAGTGTCTATACACAAAATGGAAGAATTCCTCAAGAAGAAACATGTTTGATAAGAATAAAAAGAGTCAACAACACATACCTCCTTTGAAAATGCTTCCTTTATCACAAAGAAAAACATTTCAAAAGAAATTACCCTGAAAGAGGGAAGCCCTATAGGGGAGACTCAAGAAAACATCAAGAACATAGGAGAAACGAAAGAAACGTAGACTTTGAGAGGAATAACTCTAGAAGATCAAGAAATTATGGAAGAAATGTAGTAATGGGAGAAAATGCCTAAAAGTACATTGGAATCCTGATAGCAACTCACATAAAGCCCATGGGATCTAAGACTGAGGAAACAGAAGATCGGATCATGGATTCAGGGTATACGTATCATATGACTTCTAAGAAAGAATGGTTTGTAAGTTATAAATCATGGGAAAGAGGCTCGGTCTATATGAGGGATGATCATGACTGTAAAGTTGTCGAAATTGGCTCTGTATGTCTTAAACTAGAAGACAACAGAGAAATACTTCTAAGGGAGGTAAGACATGTACTTAAACTTAGAAGGAATCTGATCTCTTTGAGAATGTTGGCTGACCAAGACTGTTACTTCATTGGTAACTAGGAGAATCTACAAGTAAAGATGGCTGGAAAGACAATCCTACTTGGAAAAAGGATGAATGGCTTATATTAATTGAAGAATGTGTCCCTTCCCAATGTTGCTTTATTGTCTTGAGATAGCAAATCAGAAGACCTTGAACTATGGCATAAGAGACTCTTCCACATTAGTGAACAAGGGCTGAATGAACTATCAAAATAGTGACTGATTCAATTCAAGGGCAACAAGAGGCTAAGCTTATGTGAACATTGTGTCTATTGCAAAGCAAAAAGAAAAAAAATTCACAAAAGGAATCCATACCTTTAAAGACAAACTTAATTATATACACGCGGATCTATGGGGACCAACTGGAACTCCTTCTCGGAGTAACTTCAAGTATTTTCTATTTTTAGTAGATGATTACTCTAAGAAGGTATGGATTTATCTCTTAAAATCTGAAGATCAAGTATTTGAAAAATTCAAAAAATGGGTTATAAAAGCAGAAACTCAATAAGAAAAGAGAGTAAAAACTCTTAAAACAAACAATGGCCTTGAGTTTTTGAATAATATGTTTACTAATTTCTGCAATGAGCATGGCATAAATAGGCACACAAAAGTTACTTACACACCAACAAAATGGGGTAGCAGAGAGGATGAATAGAACACTCATAGAGAGAGTAAGATGTATGTTATCATAAGCTAAACTCAAATGAAATATTTTGCGTAGAAGCTCTAGCTACAACAACATACACACGAGATAGAAGCCTTTTGTACTTCTATAGAAATGAAAACCCCTAAAGAATTATGGACAGAAGTACCACCAAACCTTTCAAATCTCAAAACCTTTGGATGCACAACCTATGTACATAAAAGACAAAGCGAGCTAGAACCTAGAGCCTAAAATGCATATTTATAGGATATCTTGAAGGAACTAAGGGGTACAAACTATGAGATTTCAATTCAAATTGAAGCATTGTGAACATAGACATAATAGTTAGAGAAAATGAAATGTTTATAATGACTGAAAAAGGGAAACTACTTGCTAAACCTATTCAAAAGGAAACACATCCTAATTTTCAGGTGAAACTACTACCCATAACCAAAGACAACACAGATAATAGATAAAACCTGAACCAACAAACAACAGGAAGAAGCTGAACCTACTGAAACTGAACAAGAAACACAACCTGAAAATCTCACTAATTACTCTCAAACAAAAGACATAAGAAGAACAGAAAAACGACCCCTAGCAAGATATGTTAATCTAATTGTGTTACTAACTATGCCAACATAATAAATAACCTATTTGATGAAGACCATCAAAGCTTGAAGAAGCTATATCGAGCAAAGAGAAACCTAAGTGGCTAGAAACCATGAAGAGTGAGATGAACTCACCGTAAAAGAATAAGACATGGAACCTAGTGCCCCTTTCCACCAAACAAAAATATTCACTCCCTATAAACGGATTTTAAAGAAGAAATTGATTGAAAACAACAAGAAAGAGTAAGATTCAAAGAAAGGCTAGTAGCTAAGGAGTTTAAATAGAAAGAAGGGCTAGACTACACGTAAATCTTTTCTCTTGTAGTCAAACACACCTTCATTAGACTATTACTTGCAATGGTTACTTGTTAGAATTGTGAACTAGAGCAATTGGATGTAATCAAAACTTTCCTACATGGAAAATTTGACGAAGAAATCTATATGGATCAACGCTATGGGTTTTGAAGTTGAAGGCAAAGGGAACTTAGTATGAAAATTGAATAAATCTTCATATGATCTCAAACAAGCCCCAAGATGCTGGTATATACGTTTTGATGAATACATGAAAATAAGCATCTTTGTTAGAAGTCAATATGATGTTTCTTTTTATTTTAGAAAAGCCAAATATAAAATCTTAGTCTACTTGTTACTCTATGTTGATGACATGCTAATTGCAGGAAGAGATATGGAAGAAGTAAAACAAATTAAAGAGCAATTAAACTCTGAATTTTTCATGAAGGACTTAAGTTCGGCTAAAAGTTTTTTAGGAATGGTCATTGAAAGAAGAAGACCCCAGGGAGAACTCTTTATCTCCAAAGTGAATACACTAAGAGAATCCTAGCCAAGTTCAATATGTTGAATACTAAATCAGTTTCCACCTCATTATCCCAATATTTCATTCTTTCGACTAAAAACTAAAGAAGACATACAAAAAGTGAGTAAAATACCTATTCAAGTGCAATAGGCAACCTAATGTATCTGATGTTTGCACAAGACCAAATTTAGCTCACTTCTCAAGCTAGGTTAGTAAATCCCAATTCCACTAAGCTAATTCTTAAAGGCTACATGGATTCAAATGTTGTAGGTGATCTACTCAGAAGAAGGTCTCTCACAAGATTTACCTTCTTATTTGGAGGTAATGTGATCAGTTGGAAGTCTAATATACAATCAATGGTTGCTTTGTCAACCACCGAAGCTGAGTTTATAGCTACTTCAGAAGTAGTAAAAGAAGCAATATGCTTACAAGGACTAATCACTGAGTTAGGCTATGAACAAAAATAGGTGGAGCTATTTTGTGATAATCAACGTGCGATTCATCTAACAAAAAACCAACAATTCCATGACAGATCCAAACACATTGATGTAAAACTACATTTTGTTTGAGATATAATTGAGAAAGACACAGTAATTATATCAAAAGTTAATACATAAGAGAACAAAATGGATTCTTAACTAAATTAGTGATAAAGAACAAAGTTGAGCACTACCTAGATCTACTCCAAGTTGTAGATCAAGCTGGAAAATAAATATCTGAAAATGGAGAAGCCTCATAAGACAATTTGTCTCAAGGTAGAGAATTATTGTAACATCTAAAATAAATTGAAAACCTCTTCATTCCATTGATGTTTAAAACCTAGAAATTAAAAGAAGTTAATTAGCTCTAAAACTAACTTCCTAACTAACTTCTTTTTGTAATCCTTACATATAAAAGGAGATTAACATAATGTAAAAAGAGAGATGAGAAATTCTAAGACTATTATTGCAAAAGGAGTGAAGAGAGTCTTATCTTATATTGATAAATAAAGATCTTCTTGAAAGAGTAATATAACATGCAGTGGAACAAATCAGAATCAATAAGCGCTCGAACTGCTCATAATTCGAGTTTTAAACATGCTATTCAAGTGATATTCATAGAGGGTTTGAAGCAAACATTACCTTTGAAGACTTAATCTACGAATTCAGCAGCAATACTCTAAGATTGAGCTTGAAACTTCAACAAGACCACCACCAAGATCTTTTCTACAAAGCTCAAGAAGGAATATGTGGTAGAAACACTCAAATCTAGCTAAATTGGAGAGGAACTTTGGTGGGTTTGTGATGGTTGTTAGAATTTCAGCACTTCAGTTTATTTTTCCAGCCAATCTCTCTGAAATCCATGCATGAAGACTCATTATATAACATGTTTTCATGCAGAGAGAGTGACTTGCATGGAGGGCAACTCCTACTTGGAGTTGATTACAATTTGGAGGTGAAATTGGGTGACAAACCACCCAAGAAATGGTTAATGAATTTTCCCAAAAAATTGAAAAAATCTACTAACCCTAAAATCAATTTTAATTTTAAAACTAAAATTGATTTTATGATTAAATAAAACTATTTTATTTAATAATTAGTTTTATATAATTAATTCAAAATTAATAATTAATAAAACTAATTTCAAAATTTTAATTAAACCTTTTAGTTAAAACCTATTAATTTAATATCTTATTATTAAATTAATAAAATATGAATTCCACGAATATGATTCAATTTCATATTCAAATCATAATTTAAATATTAATTGATTCTCCAATTTCATATAATTTCAACTAAATTAAACATTTTTAATTGTATCAAATACAATCAATTGAAAACCCTAAAAATTGAATTTGAATATTTCAAATTCATAACCCTAATTTCAATATTTATCCAATTAATACTCATTTGTTATTCCAATTTATGAGCTAGTAAAGGGACCTAATGGGCCTACAAATCATGATCTCTAACGATTTGTAATTAATCAGTTAAACTCTTTAAACCAAATTAATTACTATTCGTTAACTATCAAGGCACACCACTATAGCTCGATAGTTGCACTCTCCTCACTATAGATATATTTCTGTCCATTTCGACCATAATCAGTAAGTTGATCCTTCACAAGTCGTTCATATTTATAGCTGGATCAAAATTATCGTTTTACCCCTATAAATATATCTTGCACCTTAAACTCCCACTGACCCTCTATTGAACAATTGATTTATAATACCTTTTATAAATCGTATTCTTCTCTACCAAGAGAGGGCGAGGCCTCGTTGTTCAAGACTAGGCATCAACATTTAAGAGAACAACCTATCTGCTAACCCTAAGTCGGGTAGGAGTGAATTCTATCTTGCATAGCTATGTCTCCAGCTATTTACCTGGTCTTATCTCGAAAACGGGAAGCTTATTGAGCATTGCTGTTAGACTACTCTCACCTATGCAGATCAAAGGATAATCCCAAAATAAACAGGAGTTCATAGTTAGCTCAGGATTAAGATCGTGTTACTCTAGGTCATTTTAGTTTGAAACAGTCAGTTTTAATAGTAAACGGTCGTTATAAAGAAAAGTGACTATTTGGAGGTCTAGTCTTATGCAAACTCATTGCATAGGATGTCTCCACTCACATATCTTTACATGAATGATTTGCAGATCACATCATTTGTATCAGTATACAAAATAAGCCGCATCCAATAGTGTTACCAGGATGAAGTACCCAACTTCATCCATATACTTATAGACTTTTTAGGCTATATACTATTACTTGATCCTGTTTATATCACCACATAAAGTTAAAGTATTCATACTATAGCCATGGATTTGTTTATTACTTTTTAATAATAGAATGCAATATCAATGACTTTATTGAATAAGATACTCAATAATATTTTATTGATAAATAGAATGTTTAACAAAAAATTTACGAACTACGAGTTCTAGGACATTCCCAACAATCTTCCATTTGGACTAAAACTCCAGTGAGAATAAATATATACAATATAATGTTGAAAAACAAAGAGGAAAAATACAATAACTAGGGCATCTAATACCATAGATATTCTCCCACCTGCCATAGATTACGTTGCTCGAAGTCCTAGCCCAACCAAGTGGCCTTCGAACACTTTAGCCGAGAGGGTCTTCGTAAATGGATCAACAAGGTTGTCTTCAGAGGCTATCTTCGTGATGATCATGTCTCCTCGGTGTACTATCTCTCTGATGAAATGGTACTTTCTCTCAATATGTTTTCCACGTTTGTGATTCCTTGGTTTTTTTCAGTTGGCAACAGTACCACTATTGTCACAATACAGTGTGATGGGTAGGTGCATATCTGGAACTACTTCCAAGTCAGCCAAGAATTTACGTAGCCATACTGCTTCTTTAGCGGATTCACATGCAGCTACGTATTTTACTTCCATCGTGGAGTCAGCAATACATCTCTATTTAATGTTTCTTCAAACTATAGCTCCTCTATTAAGAGTGAAAACTGATCCTGAAGTAGATTTCCTTGAATCTATGTCAGTCTGGAAATCATAATCAATGTATCCAGTAAGGATCAAATCCATAGGTCCATACACAAGCATATAATCCCTCATTCTCCTTAGATATTTGAGGATTTTTTTTACAACAGTCCAATGACTGTGTCCTGGATTGGATTGAAACCTGCTGAAGATTCCAATTGCAAAGCATATGTCAGGACGTGTACATAACATTGCGTACATCAAACTCCCAACAACAGATGCATATGGAATTCTTTTCATTTCCTTAATATCTTGAAGTTTCTTAGGATACTGTTCCTTTGACAAATGAATTCCATGTCTAAAAGGAAACATATCTTTTTTGAAATTTTGCATATTATATCTTGACAACATCTTGTCAATATAAGATGCTTGAGATAGTGCTAGGGTTCTATTCTTTCGATTTCGAAAAATTTGTATCCCTAGAACATATTAAGCATCACCCAAATATTTCATTTTGAATTGTGTTGCTAACCATCTCTTTAATTTAGCAAGGAAGCTTGTCTCATTCTCAATGAGTAAGATATCATCAACATAAAGTACTAAGAATGCTACAGTCTTATTGATTATTTTCTTGTATACACAAGGTTCGTAAGCATTATGTTCAAAGCCATAAGATTTGATCACAGCATCAAATCTTATCTTCCAGGATCTTGAAGCTTGCTTTAACCCATAAATGGATCGTTTAAACTTACAGACTTTATTTCCTATCCTTGTTCGATGAGCCTTTTTGGTTGAGACATAAAAATACTTTCATCAAGATGGCCGTTCAGAAAAGCTGTCTTGACATCCATTTTCTATATTTCATAGTCATAATATGTGGCAACGGATAGAAGTATTCTTATAGATTTTATCATGGGAACAGGAGAAAAGGTTTCTTCATTATCAACCCTTTCTCTTTGGGTAAAATCTATTGCCACGAGTCTGGCTTTGTGGGTTTGCACCTTGCTGGTTTGGTCTTGTTTTCTTTTGTAGATTCATCTGCAACCTATAGGTTTGACCCCATGTGGTTGATCTACAAGTTCCCAGACAGAATTAAAGTACATTGACTTCATTTCAACATCCACGACTTTTATCCACTGTTCCCTGTCAACATCTTCCATTGCCTTTTTAAAGGTTAATGGATCCTCTAAACCATCATCATGTATGATGTTTTGAGTTTCTGTTAAACCTATATAGCGTTCAGGTTGCTGAATAACCCTCCCACTACTTCGAGGCATACTCAACTCTTGAAAAGGACATGACGGGGCAACAACAGTTGTTGATGGACCTGTTTAATCAACAACTCTTGTTGATTTTTCTGTAGCATCTTTGGTCATTTCTTGTAATATTAGTTTACTGTGAGGTTGATGATTTTTAAAATGATCTTCTTCCAAGAATGTAGCATTTTTCGATACAAACACTTTGTCTTCTTGGGGATCATAAAATAGTCCTTTTTTTGTTTCTTTAGGGTATCCTACAAAAAGGCATAACTTTGAATGTGTTTCCAGCTTCTTAGTATTTTGTACCAACATGTGTGTTAGACAACCCTAGATATGGAAATGATGTAAACTAGTTTTGCGTCCTTTCCATAATTCATGCAGTGTTTCTGAAATACTTTTTGAAGGAACAACGTTTAGAATATAAATTGCAGTCTGTACTGCATACTCCCAAAAGGATTGAGGTAACTAAGCATAACTCATCATTGATCGGACCATGTCTAACAAGATTCGATTTCTCCTTTCTGCAACACCATTTTGTTGTGGTGTTTCAGGTGCTGTGAGTTGGGATTGAATTCCATGATCTACTAGATAGTTCTAGAATTGTAAATCCATATATTCACCATCTTGATTAGATCAAAGTGTTTTCATTCTTTTACTTAAAATATTTTTTGTCTCGGTCTTAAATTCTTTGAACTTTTAAAGAGTTTTAGACTTGTGACTTATTAAGTAAATGTAGCCATATCTCGAGTAATCATTAATAAAACTGATAAAATACTGATAGCCTCCTTCTGCTTTTACACTCATCGGACCATGATAACTGGTAGAAATACAAGTTATTATAACTCAAATAAGTAAAACAATGAGAGAATGCGATGGTAAAATAGGCAATATCATGTCCGAAAGTGCTAAACTGAAAGGAATTGCGATTGCAAGTGCTCATCGCATAAAAGTAGTTTATTTACCTATTTTGTACAGGAACAATGCGATGACGCATATGAAATTGCGATCCAAAGGCACAATACGGTAGCGCGCTTGAAGTTGCGGTCGCAAGTCATGCAACCGTGGGAAGTTTCTCAAATGGTGATCATATAAAGAACTCGCATCAAGGCAACAACATAATAAATCATGATGGGACGTAAAGCTGATAACGGTCGATTTCGAATTTAGTTGACAAGCCGTTAAAAGCCACACTGTAGTAAGTACATTGAACTTTCGGTGACTTTTAAACGGCGCAACAGAATAGGAAAATTAATGCCGCCCATCACTGCAATCATTGTAAGAAAAGCTGCTTCACCTTGAAGTCTATAAATACTGAAGGCCACTAGAGAGAAAGAGAGTTAGTTAGTCCATTCCCGCACACACTTATACATATACATAAAGAATGGAGAAGGCAAGGAGACGAGGAAGCCAAGAGAAACCACTCCCGGACAGATCGAGAGACTACCAGAAACAATACAAAGGAGAGAGGGCCAACCCCTGTGAGAGCAAGAATCCACTACTAGAATAGAGTTGAAGTGATAAAGAGCAGTGTAAAAGGCCACGGGAAGAAAAACATTGCTTACCGTGCTTGTTATCTCTCAATTCCATTTGTTATTCTGTATTCAGTACTTTATTTGCAAAAAATGGAAACCTCATTTCAATCTATGTTCAATCTATCCATACCACGCATGAGTAGTTAAATTTCTAAATGGGTTGAGAAGTACTTAGCTAGCATGACTTAAGATTTACATTTTATGTGATCATCTTGTCTTATTTATGCATCATTCACTTTTGGACGTACTTGAAAAAGTAGCCTAAAGATAGAATCTAGGCTTGAGAGAGTCAGATTAGATCGCATAAGCAAGAGTAGAAACTTAGACATAAGTTCTATCTGCTATTACACATCGCATGCACCCTAGAAATAGGATTGGTGGTATGCGGTCACTTTGTCTTATGTGTGCATTTGGACATACTTGAGAGAGTAGTCTAAAGATAGAATCTAGGCTTGCGAGAGTCAGAATAGATCGCATAAGCAAGAATAGAAACTTAGAAATAAGTCCTGTCGACATTTTCACATATGCATCGCATATTTCCTAGAAATAGGAATTATGGCATTATGCATTGAGAAATGTAATACTGATATTTGTGTGTAGCCTGATCGCATAACTTGTGCACAATCTTAGGAAATGTTAGCTAAACTCCTTCTCAACCCCTTCATCGCATACTTATTGTAACTCTACGCTTTCATCACTCTGCGTTCAACTCCGTCGCATAGGAAAAATCTCACTCAAAACACTATCCACTTCATTTATTTACCACCACAATAGAATCGAAGAGTCTGTCGCATATCTACTAGTAGTCCCTGTCTCCCTGTGTTTGACCCTGGACTTACTAGGAAACCTAAGAAGGTTTATACTTGGGCCTTGTTAGGAAAACTTGCATGATCACCGCATAACACACATCACGACAAACTCATACCATCATCGCATCACAATTTTACGCATCAAACTACATAGGTTTGAATATATAAGTTCGAGAGGCTCTTTGGCACGAAGACCTTTTTTAGAAAAATATCTTTTTGTCATTTTTTCCTCAAGATATGATTCACATGGAGATAAAGAACTATCTTCTAACTGACTTAGATGACCTTTTTTTACCAATCTCTCAATCCTGAGACTAATGTGACCAAGTCTGAGGTGTCAAAGATAGGTTTTATGAGAAATTTTTTGTTTTTTATTTTGAGTCTCAGCTGTTTTATACATCTCTATATTTAGAATGACCTTTGCTTCAGTTGGTTTTAATGTGTACAAGTTATTTTCGAGTATTGCAGAACAAATACGAACACCTCTTGAAAAAATAAACACTTCATTGGATTTAAAAGATATTATGTACATATTTTCTAGCAGACAGAAAATGGAGATTAAGTTTCTTTTTATCTTAAGTACATAATATACATTTCTAAGTAAGATGAAAGATTCTCCAAAAAAATAGCTTGACATCTCCCATTGCATGAGCCAAAATGACTTCTCCCGTTCTCACCTTGAAAGTCATTTCTTGTTCAGAAAGTTGTCTCTAAGAACTAGTTTCCTGTAGAAAAGTGCAAACATGATTAGCGGTGCCTGAATCTAATATCTAGGTTAGGTGAAAATTCTCTACTAGACATGTTTTAACTACTAGTAAATCTGATTTATCTTGGTTCACCTTTTCCGCTTTCTTTTCTGCTAAATATTTTGGACAGTTACACTTCTAGTGCCCATCCTCTCCGCAATGGAAACACAATTTTGGGAGCCTTGTTTTTTGTTTTGTTCTTCTTTGCAGTAGTTTTCTTATTCCCTTTACCCTTTTTCTTCATTTGTACAACCTTGTCTTTTGAAGAAGAGGGAACAAACTTCTTTTTATCAGTGAGTTTTGTTCCAGACATAGAACCCTTTAGAAACTTTTTAGGTCGCGAAATAACATTTACTTCACTTTCTTTAAATTTCATCATAGACTAATATGTCTGTAGCTCGTTCAACAGTGTAGTCAAATTGTAAGTAATTTTGTTCATAACAACATTGGTTCTGAAAGGTAGATAACTCTCTAGAAGAGATTTTAATATCATACTGACTTAACTGATTTCATCTATCATTGCCCCATGAGCCTCAGCAATATTAAAATGGACCATCATATTGAGAACATATTCTCTAACATTGGTACCATCTTTCATGCGAGTACTATAAACATACTTAATGGCTTCATGTCGAACAGAGGATGACGATTGCCTGCACAACTCTTGGAGCGATGCCATTATCTCACGGGCAGTGGGCATTACCTCATGGTTCCTAGTAAGTACATCGGATATACTTGATAAGATATAAGTCTCGGCTTTTTCGTTAGCCTTAACCCACCGATCATAGATGTCCCAAACATTTTGGTTTGCTGTTATACCGGAAATTGGAGGACGTTCCTATGTCAACACAAACCTCAAATCATCCACAACTAATATCGTATTAATGTTGGATTTTCAGTTTGAATATCCTTCTTCGTTAAACTTATCGGAAGCGAGTAGTTGTATAATTGAATTTGACATTGCTGAAAAAATTTAAACAAATTTTATTAAACTTTATGCATTTAAATCCAATTTTAGCAAAAAATAAAGTACAAAAAAAAAACTTTATTTATTTGCAACGATACTTTAGTGATTTAGAATAATTGCTATCGTGGGGCAGTAAAAAAATTTCTTCACTGAAGCAAGACAATCTTGATCAAATACTATATTAGAATAACTCTTTATTCCTATAGTTCTTTTTGGTTATCGTTTTTGGTCAAGATCTTTACTAACAATTAGTAATTCTTGTAAGTGTGACCTGCCATTTTTAGATTTTATAGAACAGTATGAATATGCCCCCGAGATGAAGACAATATTCAAGATGGAACTATAAGACCCTATTCATTTTTGAAGCCCGGGTTGTTCTGAATCCTATGTTACAACCTTCCGTGGAGATCGCCATGGTTAACGACTAGCTAATGTCGCCTAAAAACGACAGCAGGTGCAACATAGGAATCTTACGGTTCAAACTAATGGAGGAGACCGTAGGACAATGTTGACACACTTTCTTCAGCCACTTACTATGAACTACTTCCCCCATTCACCTTGTTATTAACCCATGCAAACACTTTTCGTATGGAGTAGTCGCAGTAAAAGCGACACGAAGCCTAGTATGGATTTTACGGTGTGAACTCTTGGGGACGTGAGAGCTATCAACTTTATACCAAATATATTGTTAATCTCCCACTGAAGTGTTCTAAATGTTTGGGTATTCATTTACTTAGGTTTTATTACGACTAATTAAGAAAAACCTAAGTCTATGTGATTTTATCCAAGTATAACATTTATATTTGGATATTAACCTACGACGTCTATGTGTTTAAACCAGTTTTAAACCTCACATTGCTCACGCAAGCTCATAAAATCAGTTAACAACGCTCAATTTTTCAGTCATAATCCCCAAGTAGGAGGTGTTACATAAACCGTCAACTTAAGTACCCCCAGCCTTAGACATGTTTATGAACTGATTTGAGTTTGTAACCAAATTTTATAAGGTAACAATCTATTTTAACAATTTAAAACTAGTTGTTAATCTAAGTGAGCATGCTGTCTATCTTTGTTATAGATTTTAGAGTCTAATTTCATTTTATAACAAACTTATAAACATGCTTTAAACCAATCATAACATGCTTCAAAGGCATGCATACTATATATTATAACTAATTTATAATATAAATAATGCATGTAACATATTTAACTATGGTTAGATTTTAAATCTAAAATGGCATACTTTATGCACAAACATGTTTAATTAAAAAATAATACACATCATATGCATAAAATAATTAAATAGCACTAATATGATTCAACTTTGGCATTCTAAGCAAATAAATAAGCTAAATTATTACAAAAAAGGCTTACGAACAACTTTAATTTGATGAAGAACATCTTGGACTGACCCGAACCGCCTGAATCGGACCACCAAGGCACCAAAGGAAGTTGAACTGGACCGGTTTGGAGGAGAACCAATCAAACCAATTTCTTCAACCCACAAACCGGCTAGGCAGTGCACGAAGCAAAAACCCTTAGAATGAACAATATCGTGACGTTGCATCCCAGCATTGCAACGTTGTTCATCAGCGAGCCCGTGGCATTGCAACGCTCGATGAACAACGTCGTGACGCTCCTGGGCAGAAGGCTCAATTCTAGTTTTCTGCTCGAACATGCTTGCTTCAATCTTCAAATTACAGCCTAATTTGAACTCATTTTATAGACTTTAGAGCACACATATAAGCTCATCAAACAAGAGCCAATTACAAATTTAACTTGGAAATCAAAGAGAATTTTAATGCCAAAGAATTTAAACCATATTAGTCACATACACAAACATGCTTAGAAATTCACCCACCAAATTCAAATTAACGATAATTGAGTGCTTAAATCATGCTTTGATACCAAATGAAAGAGTAATATAATATGCAGCTGAGCAAATTAGAATCAATAAGCACTCTAACTACTCTTAGTTTTAGTATTAACTATGCTATTCAAGTGATATTCATAGAGGGTTTGAAACAAACATTACCTTTGAAAACTTAATCCATGAATTCAGCAGCAATACTCCAAGATTGAGCTTGAAACTTCAACAAGACCACCACCAAGATCTTCTCTATAAAGCTCAAGAAGAAATATGTGGTGCACTTAAATCTAGCTGAATTGGAGAGGAACTTTGGTGGGTTTGTGAGAATTTTCAGAATTTCAGCACTTCAGTCAGTTTTTCCAGCCAATCTCTCTCAAATCCATGCATGAAGACTCATTATATAACATGTTTTCATGCAGGGAGAGTGACTTGCATGGAGGGCAACTCCTACTTGGAGTTGATTACAATTTTGAGGTGAAATTGGGTGACAAACCACCCAAGAAATGGTTAATGAATTTTCCCAAAAAATTGAAAAAATCTACTAACCCTAAAATCAATTTTAATTTTAAAACTAAAATTGATTTTATGATTAAATAAAACTATTTTATTTAATAATTAGTTTTATATAACTAATTCAAAATTAATAATTAATAAAACTAATTTCAATTTGTTAATTAAACCTTTTAATTAAAATTTATTAATTTAATATCTTAACATTAAAATAATAAAATACCAATTCCACCAATATGATTCCATTTCATATTTAAATCATAATTTAAATATTAATTGATTCTCCAATTTCGTTTAATTTCAACTAAATTAAACGTTTTTAATTGTATCAAATACAATCAATTGAAAACCCTAAAAATTAAATTTGAACATTTCAAATTCATAAACCTAATTCCAAAATTCATCTAATTAATACTCAATTTGTTATTCCAATTTATGAGCTAGTAGAGGGATCTAATGGACCTACAAATCATGAGCTTCAACGATTTGTAATTAATCAGTTAATCTCTTTAAACCGAATTAATTACTATTCATTAACTATCAAGGCATACCACTATAGCTTGATAGCTCGATAGTTGCACTCTCCTCACTATAGATATATTTCTGTTCATTTCGACCATAATCAGTAAGTTGGTCCTTCACAGGTCGTTCATATTTACAGTTGGATCAAAATTACCATTTTACCCCTGTAAATATATCTTGCACCCTAAGTTCCCACTGACCCTCTATTGAACAATTGATTTATAATACATTTTATAAATCATATCCCTCTCTACTAAGAGAGGGCGGGGCCCCGTTATTCAAGACTAAACATCAACACTTAAGATAACAACCTATCTGCTAATCCTAAGTCGGGTAAGAGTGAATTCTATCTTGCATAGCTATGTTCCCAGCTATTTACCTGGTCTTATCCCGAAAACAGGAAGCTTATTGAGCAGTGCTATTAGACTACTCTCACCTATGCAGATCAAAGGATAATCCTAAAATAAACAGGAGTTCATAGTTAGCTCAGGATTAAGATCGTGTTACCCTAGGTCATTTTAGTTTGAATAGTCAGTTTTAATAGTAAACGGTCATTATAAAGAAAAGTTACTATTTCGAGGTCCAGTCTTATGCAAACTCATTGCATAGGATGTCTCCACTCACATGTCTCTACATGAATGATTTGCGGATCACATCATTTGTATCAGTATACAAAATAAGCCGCATCTAATAGTGTTACCGGGATGAAGTACCCAACTTCATCCATATACTTAAAGACTTTTTAAGCTATATACTATTACTTGATCCTGTTTATGTCATCACATAAAGTTAAAGTATTCATACTATAGTCATGGATTTGTTTATAGGATTTTCATAATAGAATGCAATATCAATGACATTATTGAATAAGATACTCAATAATATTTTATTGATAAATAGAATGTTTAACACAAAATTTACGAACTGCGAATTCCAGGACATTCTCAATACTTTTGATGAGCTTTTCAAAGTAGATGTAGGTATGGATACTGAACCACTATACTGGTGTTGATTTCTTCTTTCCTTCAATCATTCCCTTCGAAATTTTCTGAAAATTTGTTACTAATCTCCATTTGAAGTTGCTGAATTCTTTCCAGATTGATGAGCTTCCTTGAATGTTCTATTTACTCTCGAGTACTCTGCATGTGAAGGAGAAAATGATTGGTTTAAACTAAATAGAAAAACTTTTATATGGTGAAAGCATGTCGAATACATGTTAAAAGCTTTACCATATGTTTTAGTTATATTTTTCTTTTATTTTAAAATTGTTTAAAATAAAAACAGTTTGTTTTGTTTGCTATATATTCAAAGGGTTTTTATTAATGTTAAATTACTATAAAAGAAGACTATAACTATAAACTAATAACTTCAAGTTTGTATTTAAAAACACTTTTACTGGCCTTGTTTTCTGTTTTTTTTTTTCTTGGTATATAATCAAGCAAGTTGATTGTTAGTGTAGTTAGAGTTTGGAGATAATTGATGGAGTTGGTTGTTGACCGTCAAAGGTAACCATCGGAGCTAGTTGTCTAATCGCCTAAGTTGGGTGTCGGAGGTGGTCATCATACCGAATGTGGTCTTCCTTGAAGTTGGCCGTCGAATGTGGTTGTTAGAATTAATCGCTAGAGTTGGTCGTCATATATAATTGTTGGAGCTAGTTGTTAGAGGTGGTTGTCGTCAGAATTGGACATCAAAGGTGATATTTGCTGTTTGCTATAGAACTTTTAACAATGTATAAAAAAACTAAAATTTTACATGTCGGTTATCAAAGTTCTTGAACTCCTAATGCAGATAGAATTCTACTCTCAAAAGCGAATGTCTAATATTTTCCATTTATAGCATTCAAGGGACTACATCACCATTAGCATACAATTTTTTATTTCCAGATGAAATAAGAATAAAATCATAAAAATTTAGGCATAAATTGTGTTAACTGATGTGAGCCAAAACTGGAGCTTCCAATTACTTATTGCTATTGTCCCTGAAACAGAAATCAACTAAAAATCAGTTAGAACCGATTTAACCTTCTTGTAAACTCTCTTGAATAAATAAATAGCTCAACATGTAAAGTAAAAGGAGACAAAGTGATATAATTGTAAGAAGAGTCACACAAAACTTATCTTCCCTTGAAGAATAAAAGAAATATCTCTCTGATGAGTTTCAAAGTGGATGTAGGTTAATACCGAACCACTATACTTCTTTTTGTCCATTTTCTTCTCCTCTCTTCAAATCAATTAATGCATGTAAGTTTTCCTTCTTTCTCTCGATCTCCCTTCAAAGAAACAAAAAGAAAGGTGAAAGAAACCCTAAAGCTGGAACGAAGAACATTTCTGTGGAAATATCAAAAAGCAAAATGAATTTGTGAATCAACTTTCTTTTCTGTCTTGATTTGAATCAACTGGCTACGTGGCCAATCGTCGTCCACACACAACAACAAACCCTTTTACATCTTGGGCCTGAAATGAGTGACTCTTGGGCTCATTGAAATTAGTTTTAGAAACAAGCCGATAAGAAATTGGACAATATTACACCACGGTAAAAATGTGGAGATCAAATTGGTTGCTCCAACACAGATTTCCATAAATAGGTCAGGTTAGTTGGTCTTACACTTGGCCAAACTAGTAGGTGCCATGTGATTTCTATATAAATTTACCCACCACAAAATAGTAGGCCAAATAACCTCTCAATCTATTAACTTCATAAGAAACTTTTCTTTAAGAAGAAAAAAAAGCCACTTAAATACACTTGTTTCTCATGTTCTAGCATGGCTAGACAATAAGGAAGATACTCTAATCATAATTGTTCTTAAGAGTCTCCTGTTTTGGTAGGAACTACAATATGATCTCTCTTGACTTATAAGGAGAATGGAGTGTTGAAATAAGCACTATGTTCTTAAACCGTCACCTATTTCTTCTTGATATGATATTGTCTATTTTGGACATAAATCCTTGTAACTTTGCTTTTGGAACCACCCAAAAAAGATCTTATACTAATGAAGATAAATTGTCCTTAATTATATACCTAGGATTATTCTCTTTCCTAACCAATGTGGAACTTTGTTTGCACCTAACATGAAGAAACCACACAACTTTATAGGCATTTCGCATTAAAAAAAAATAACATGAGCTTGGTTGCACTATTAGCAAAATGGATTATAAAAATTACGCTCGTATTTTCATTTTCTCAAGTTTGCAAAAATGGCAAACAAAATCAATCCAACCCAATTACTTGAATGTTGATTGTTGTTAGATATACTACTGGTACATTTATGTCTTACTTGAACTATTTACTGATTGATGTTTGATACACTCATATCTTATATATGATATTTTGGCAATACATTTAGAATATTATGCTTATAAAATGAAACACTCACGCTTTACTTCAAAATAAGTTACTGGTTGAATGTAGCTGCTAGATATACTAATGATATACTTGGAATATCATGCTTATAAAATAAAACATGCATGATTTACTTCAAAATAAGTTACTAAATGAATGTTGATTGCTGTAAGATATATTACTGATACACTTTAATATTGGTTAATGTTAGATATACTATTAATACACTCATGTCTTATTTCAAGGGTTTACAAATTGAAGTTTGATACACTCATGTCTTATATCTGATATACTACTAATACAATTGGAATATCATGCTTATAAAATGAAACACATATGCTTTATATCAAAATAAATTACTGCTTAAATGTTGATTATTGTTACATATATTGTTGATACACTTATGTCTTACTTAAAGTATTTACTAATTGATGTCTGATATACTTATATCTAACATTTGATTTATTGCTGATATACTTGGAATATCATAATTATAAAATGAGGCACACATGTTTTACTTCAAAATAAGTTAATGATCAATATTTATTGTCGTTAGATATACTTTCGATACATTTGAAATTTGAAGGAACTTGTACTGAAGAGATCCTAGAGCGGAAGCAAGATCGACCCAAATCCATTTTTCATTGAATGTAAATTTTACAGTAAATAAAGAACAAAGATATATATTTATATAAATTACAACATGCTATTAAAAAGGTTTTAGAAACCTTACCTTTGAAGACTTTTCTTCAAGAATCCCTTGAACAACACATGAACGTCTTGAAGACATTCTTCAAGAAAACTTCGATCAAGAGCACAAACACTACCACAAAGGCTTCCTTGGTATTCTCAGGTAGAGAACCCAGGAATGGTGAGTTTTGGCTATTTTGGATTGAGGGAAATTTAGTAGTAAGGAGGAAGGTTTGAAATTGTTCACCAACAACTCAAATACACACAGAACTTTTCTGTTGTTTTCCAATCACTTCAATTAAAAAATTGATCGACGAAAAAACAAGAAAAAACCTTTTCTTTTCCAACATGTCAAATATAACAACCACCCACGTAAGGGAAGGGAGTTGTAACTCCCTTCCTTATTTTTATAATAACATTTAATATAAATATGATAACTAACTTATCATATTATATATATATATTAAATTATATGTTATATCAAATATAACATATAACCTATAGTTTTAATATTGTATCACATACAATATAACCTATAGTTCTTTTTCTCTCTTATATGATATTTAATATAAATCACATTTATATTAAATTTAACAACTATGAATCCAATTCGTAGAATTAATATTTGAATCATATTCAAATATTCATTTCCTCTCACTAAAGCTATAATGTATCAAATACATTATAATAATTATATCACATATAATTAAAATAACTTAATTATATTATATATAATTAATTCCCTCTACTAATTTGAACAATTCAAATTAATCCAAAAACTGGTTCTCAATTAATCTTATTGAGCTACCAAGGGGATCTCATGGACTTATAGCTAGAAACTCCAATGGTACATGAATAATTAATTAAACTCTTTAATTAAATTATTCACCATCCGTTAACTGTCGAGTACTCCACTAAAGACCGACAGTTGCACTCTTTGCACTACAGATATATTTTTATGTCCATTGGATATAACCAATCAATAGTACGATGACCCTTTACAAATTGTTCGTAAGTACAGCTAGACCAAAATTACTGTTTTGCCCATATAGTTACATCTAACTCCTTAAGTACCACTGATCCCTCTAATGAATAATAGATCATAGTCTAACTATGACTAAACTTTCTCGGACCAGGAGAAGGCGTTGTATTACATTGTTCAAGCCGCAAAATTATCCTTTAAAGGAGCAATTTATCTACTTACTCTGACCTCGGGGAAGGAGTGAATTCCTTCTTGTGTAGCTATGTTCCCAGCTCCCCAATTAGATGAATCCTCAAAATGGTAGGCTTGTTGAGTCGGCGATCTAGCCATTCTTACCCATACAAATTAAAGGACCGCCTTCATAGGCAAGAGATCACAACTCACTAAGGATTCAGGTCATATTACCTATGGTCATCTTGGTGAAATGTAAGTCTCTATTATGAATGACGTTATATAATGAGACTAAACATTTAATGGTCTGACCTTATACAAACTCCTTTGTATAAAATATCCCTACTCACATGTCTATACATGAATGATCAGGGTCAGATCATTTGTAGCACTTTACAACAATTGTAACACTTAGAAAGCGGGCCATACTCGTAGTGTCACCAGGATAAGGTACTCATCCTTATTTATCTACTACAGACCATTTAGGTTATCACTTAAACATGATCCACCCATATGTCTCTACATACATGTTTAAGTTACAAGATAACCTTAGATATTAGTTTATTGGTTTGTGATTAATGTAACTAAAATATCATATATTTTATTAAATAGACAATGAGTTTGTTCAATACATTTACAAACTAGAGGACCCTACTAGATTTAGGGCATCAATCCCAACAAAATGTTGATTGGTGTGTAGTTATACTACTGATACACTCATGTCTTACCTCAAGTATTTATTGATTGATGATGATACATTCATGTCGTCTTATATCTAATATATTTATGATACACTTGAAATATTTAATATTTTTGCTAATTGATATCTAATTGTATGTTGATGGACTAGAGATTTAATTTGTTCGTTGATTGATATTTGATATCTTGATGATTCTACTAAAAAATTTTAATATGTTTACTGATTGAATGTCTGATAAATTACTGGTGTACTCTATAATTTTGATAGACTATTGATATATTATAAAAAAATTTATAGGTTACTATTGATGAACATGTAATATGTACAATTTTGTAATTCACATGGCAATGTCGATCATTCCATTGACAACTATAAAAAACAACTATTGAAAGCTTAAATAAAACTACAAAATATAACGAAAATATAAAAATTAAGTTAGCAAAAACTCACATCACTGCAAATAAAAAACTAAAAAATTATACCAATAAATGGAAAAGAAGCACAACTGATATTGTTGGCGTTCGGATCTCATTCACTGTGAATTGTCTAGCGGGTGCCTGATGGCCTTGACCTCTGGGCCGCTTTCTCCTGGTATGATCTCGATCTTATCCGAGCTAACATGCATAAGAGATCCTAGCACTGAAGTTATCTCGAGCCTACTGTAGTCCGATGCCTAAATTTGTATAAGGAGAGAATAATTCAACTAAGTACTTAAAGTTTTATGGTCAGTTCTTCTTTCATGAGAATACTACTCCTCCCTTTTAGGGTGGCCAAATGTGGTTATTTATAAGTATATATTCGTACGCCCATGGTTGCATGTGATGACACGAAGTGTTAGGGATGTTTTAGGCACTTGAGGTTGTAGGTGAAGGGATTGAATCCCAATTGAAAGCGCGTGAACGTTGTACGAATTTAATTTCAATTTGAGATACAACCATAAGAAGAATTAAAATACAGGATAAACATACTCAAGATTCAACATGCTAGAGAGTTGCCCTTGTAGAATACACAATCTTTTCGAATCCTCTCCCGGTCTCACAGATGGCAATGTTACCAATCTTACCTCCACGAACGCAACAATGGTAGCAACAAAAATGACACCACCACGAGGACTTCCTCCTTATTCTTTAGGATGAGAATCACCGTGGAGTTGTGGGTTCGCTATGATTAATTTATGGAGAAGGAAACATATGATTTCTGTGAGAGAAATCCAAAGAGAGCTTTTCACAATGTGCATACCATCGAGACCCTAGGCGTTGGAGGAAGAAGATGGAGTGGACAAATCTATCAAAACGTGAAAACCCATTTTCACGTATATGGGAAGTTGAGAGATAAATGGGGAAGAAGTTATAAAATAACTTCCTCTTAATCATTTAAGAAATAGATATAAAATAAATATTGTTTTGAATTTTAAACCAAATATATAATAACTAACTTTATTATATATTAATAAAACTATATGTTATATCACATATAACATATAACCTATAGGTTATAATATATCGCATATAATATAACCTATAGTTTAATAATCTCTCATATA
Source organism: Benincasa hispida (assembly GCF_009727055.1). Lineage (NCBI taxonomy): Eukaryota > Viridiplantae > Streptophyta > Magnoliopsida > Cucurbitales > Cucurbitaceae > Benincasa > Benincasa hispida. The sequence continues at coordinate 19,344,488 of NC_052355.1, read as the reverse complement.
ACCTGTCGAATTAATATGAATCACATTTATATTAATTTTAACTTGTAGTTTTTATATGAATCATATTCATATAATAATATTTGAATCACATTCAAATATTTATTTCTCCACTAAATTATAACGTGTCATATACATTATATTAACTATATCTTATATGAATCAAATTCATATCAATAATATTTGAATCATATTCAAATATTTATTTCTCTCATTAAAATTTTATATTATAAGGTATCATATACATTATATACATTATATCTCATATAATTAATTATACATATAATATATCATATACATTACATTAATTATATCTTATATAATTAATTTGAATAATTTAAGTTAATCCAAAATTAATTCGATTCTCATTAATCCTAATTGAGCTAACGAGGGGACCATATGGATCTATAGATTGAAGCTCCAATGATACTTGATTAATTAATTATACTCTTTAATTAAATTAATCAACCTTCATTAACTGCCGGTCACTTCACTAAAGACCGACAGTTGCACTTTTCACACTATAGATATATTTCTGTGTCCATTGGATATAACCAATCAACAGTGCATTGACTCTTCACAAATTGCTCATAAGTACTGACGGACCAAAATTACTGTTTTGCTTCTGTAGTTACATCTAACTCCTTAAGTACCACTGATTCTTCTAATGAACCATTAGTTATAGTCCAACTATAACCAGCCAATGAGAGGGTGGGACCTCATTATTCAAGATTCAGAATCAACTATTAAGGGAGCAATTTATCTACTTACCCCTACCGATAGAGAAGGAATGAATTCTTTCTTGTATAGCTGCACTCCCAACTCCCCAATCTGATGAATCCTTAAAATGGTAGGCATATTAAGTTGGTGAATCTGGCCACTCTCAACCATGCAGATCAAAGGACCGTCTCATAGGCAGGAGGAGTTCACAACTCACTCAAGATTCGGCTTAAGTCACCTTGAAGGAAATTTTCAGAAAAAGATCCTTTGAGCAGAAGTTGGGTCGTCTCAATTTCTATTTTTCATTGAATATAAGTTTTATAATAAAACAAGAACAAGATATGCATTTACACAAATTATAGTATGCTTAAAAAAAAAGGGTTTCAGAAATCCTTATCTTTGAAGAACCCTTTCTTCAAGAACTCCCTCAAACAAAACAAGAACGAATCACCTTCTCCACACGGGTCTCCTTCTTCAAAAGGGACACCACCACTTGAGAACCCTATATATTCTTTTGGGACAAAAAGGACTCAAGCAAGAGTTGTGGGTTTTGCTTGAATCCTTGGAAAAGGGAAAGAGATGGAGAGGAAGAGAGAGATTTCTCAGAGAACTTTTCTCTTCTGTGTGTTTTTCCAGAGAGAACCCTTCTATCAGATAGAATTAAGGAAGAAGATGAATCTCCAGCCACCAATCTTTCACAACCCACGTAAAATAACTGAGAGAAATGGGGAGAGGGAGTTGTAACTCCTTCCCTTTAATTAATTTCCATTAAGTTAATAATATATATATATATATATATATATATATAATATATATATATATATATATATATATATATATTATATATATATATATATATATATATATATACATACTAGTTTATTATATATACACACTATATGTTATATCAAATATAACATATAGCCTATAGATTTACATTGCATCAAATATAACATAACCTATAGATTTTGTTTTTTTCTCAACAATACATAACATTTAATATAAATAACATTTATATTAAATTCACTTATATGAATCTCATCCATATAATTGATATTTGGATCATATCCAAATATTTGATTCCCCTCAATACAAATCATATTTATATTAAATTACATGAATCTCATTCATATAATTAGTATTTGAATCATATTCAAATTCCTCTCATATTACCTTATAATTTATCAAATACATTATATTAATTATATCACATATATAATCAATTTAATTAATTTCCTAAATTAATTTGAACACTTCAAATTAATCCAAAATTAGTTCTCAATTAAATCCCTGTTGAGCTACAGAAGAGACCTTATGTAGATTGAAGCTCTAACGGTACTCGGATAATTAATTAAACTCTTTAATTAAATTACCCCAACATCCGTTAAGTATCAATCACTCCACTAAAGACCGATAGCTGCACTCTTTGTACTACAAATAAATTTATGTGTCCATTGGATAAAACCAATCAACAGTGCGATGACCCTTCACAAATTGCTCGTAAGTATAACTGGGTCAAAATTATCGTTTTGCCCCTTTAGTTATATCTAGCTCTTTAAGTACCCATTGATTTCTCTAATGAATAATAAGTCATAGTCAACTATGACCAAGTCCCTCTAGGGTCAAGAGAGGGTGTGGCCACTATGTTCAAGACCCAAAATCAGCCCTTAAAAGAGTAATTTATCTACTTGTCCTGGCATTGGGGGAGAAGTGAATTCCGTCTTGCATAACTGTGTTCCCAGCTCCCCAGTCAGACAAATCCCCAAAATGGTAGGCTTGTTGAGTTGGTAATTTGGCCACTCTCACCCATACAAATCAAAGGACGACCTTTATGAGCATGAGTTCACAACTCACTCAGGATTCAGGTCATGTCACCTATGGTCATCCTAGTGAAATGTAAGTCTCTATTATTAACAGCGTTATATAAAGAGACTAATCATTTCGTGGTCCAATCTTATACAAACTCTTTGTATCAGCTCCCCAGACAGACGAAACCCCAAAATGGTAGGCTTGTTGAGTTGACAATTTAGCCACTCTCACCCATACAAATCAAATGACCGCCTTCATGAGCATGAGTTCACAACTCACTCAGGATTCAGGTCATGTCACCTATGGTCATCCTAGTGAAATGTAAGTCTCTATTATTAACGACATTATATAAAGAGACTAATCATTTCGTGGTCCAGTCTTATACAAACTTTTTGTATAGGATACCCCCACTCAGATGTCTCCTCATGAATGATCAAGATCAGATCATTTGTAGCACTTTACAACACTTGTAATACCTACAAAGCGGGTCATATCCGTAATGTCATCAAGATAAGGTACCCAGCCTTATCCATCTACTACAGACCTTTTAGGTTATTATTTAAACAAGATTCACTTGTATGTCTCTATATACTTATTTAAATTACATGAAATAACCTTGAATTTTAGTTTATTGGATTGAATATATGATTATAAAATAACACTTATTTTATTAATAACAATATGTTTATACAAAGTTTACAAACTATGAGATTACAAAAAGATTTAGGACACCAATCCCAACACACCTATGGTCATCCTGGTGAAATGTAAGTCTCTTCTAGCAATTGTATTATAAAGAGAAACTATTCATTTCGTTGATCCTATCTTATACAAACTCTTAGTATAGGATACCCTGCTCATATGACTCAATATGAATGAAAAGAATTAGATCATTTGTAGTACTTTATAACACTTGTAACGGCTACAAAGCAAGCTGTATCCGTAGTGTCACCAAGATAAGGTACCCAACTTATCCATCTACTACAGACCATTTTGGTTATTACCTAAACATGATCTACCTGTATGTTTCCACATACATGTTTAAGCTAAATAAAATAACCTAGGATCTTAGTTTATTGAATTGAGTAATTGCACATAAAATAATAATTTGTTTATAGAGGTTTACAAACTATGAGAATACAAAATATTTAGGGCACCAATCCTAACAATAAAGTGCCAATCCAACCTCGACTAATTTATTTTCCGATTGGTGTATGTTTAACTACTTGACTATCCGACCCAAATCTTGAAGTGTTTGACATTTTCTTTTTGAGACACGTATTCCCCTATGTTCTTTTTTCGGTACGTTTTGGATTTGGGTCTACTCGTGAACTTTGGGTTTTGCTTTGGGCAATCCTCAACAAATATAAATGAATTTTCACACACACACATATATATATATATACAAAATATAAGGTGTATTAAATGTGAAACTTATATAATTAACTCAATCCAATTTCTAACAAATTTACAAAACCCTCTCTCCTAATTCCACAATTAATTTACCATCAACAAATTATAGATAAAGGAATGCATATATGTGTAAATCCAAAATGTAGCACCATAAATAATCTAGTATATTATAAAATCGATACCAGAGTAATTACCATCATGAAATCCCGACTTGAGAAAGTAATTTAGATAAATCATAAGAAATTGGAGGCTAATTGCTAGTGTTTAAGAAATCTGAATTGAAGTGAGATGTAATTAGTGGAATGATACATGACAAAAGTGAGGAAATCACAATTAAATGAAAATTTGAACGGCTAAGGAAGAAATTAGAATGGAGAGGAAGAAGAAAAAGAATCAATGAATTAAATTAAAAAAATGCACCAAAAGTTGTTAAGATTGGGATGTGGAATCAATGAACTAAAGGGCCGTTTGGATTGACTTGAGAAAAAATGGTTTTAAAAAAACTCATTTTTATTTAGGGTAATTGCAATTGATAGCATTTTTAGAAATAATAACCAAGTGTATAATATCATTTAAAAAAAATTGCAAATATAGACAAGTCTATACTTCTATTTACCAGTGATATGGTCTATCGCTGATAGACTCTACCAATAATATAGCCTATCACTGAGACTATTTAAATTTAGCCATATTTGCAATTTTTCTTACATTATGTTCAATCTGTTAATATTTTGGGTCTAATATCTATATTTGTAACTGTCCCTTTTATTTAAACACTTTGGATAAAAACGAATTAAAATACACTTGAAAAACTATTTTGAGTGGTTGCCAAACACTCAAATTTCTTTCAAATCAACTTATTTTTTAAATTAAATACTTGAAAATGTATTCTAAACATATCCTAAATCACACTCACGAAAATGTTTGTAAGGAGGAAGATGATCCAGGGGAAAAGAAAACTGAGAGAAAAATTCGAGATCCAAATCGTATTTTGATGGGACCATTTTCCTACATTTATACAAAATTAGAATTAAAAAAAAAAATAAAAATTAAGGTTTGAAAATTTTGTTATATCTACAAACACTAAAAACTTAACTATGCATGCTTTTTTCCTGATTGGTTTTGTTATCCATTGCAATTCTCATAATAATGACATTAATCTCATAATGCCTAGCTACCCTCTTAAACAATACTCATGTATTTTATTCATTGTTTCAAAAACACTTTTATTCCATCAAAACTAATTGTAAATATCATCCTCGATCTTTCATAAATATTTTAAAATAATTATTAGAATAATATCAGTTAAAATGTGGGACAAAATTCGAAAAAACCACAACATCCTTCAAGGTCCCTTTTGGTCCAACGTTCTAATTTCGATCCAAAATTATAGATTTAATACTCCAAGGAGTAGATTTAAAACATTTATGAAAAGAAAAAATAATATTAAAGCTTTTGAAAGAAGAATAAGATTATTTTTTAAACCAATAGAAAAGTTTTGGGTTTTTATTTTATTTTATTTATTAAATTTTTCTAATTTAGTGGCAGAGTTTCTTAAATGAAAAAATTTGGTTATGTATGTTTGGAAGGACCTTTAATATTAATATTGTTATTTTCAAAACTTATTAGAGAAATATTGTTGTTTTGAAACTTATTAGAGAAATATTGTTGTTTTAGGAGTTCGAGGCTAGAAGTCGAACGTTAAGAACTCGACTAATGTGGAGGTCGAACGTTGAGAACTCGACGAACAAAGAAAAACTTGGAAACAATACATAAGCTGAAACTTCAACCCTCGACAAGGGAAATCTCGCGAATCTCGCTTAGGTTGTCGAAGGTTGAAGTTTCGACACACATCTACCCTCGAGATTGTAGGTTTATTACTTTTCTTTTTCCCTCATAGAGGAAATAAAGTAATGAGATGGTATACTATATGTATCTGTGTACTCGAGCTGCTTCTAACAACCTATGCATTTTGTTATCATTTCAAATTAGACGGAGGCTTGTGGGATTGACGTGAGGGGGTGGGGATGGCTATATTTTTGGGAGCGAACTCTAGGCTAATATGAAGCGCATGGATACAAGTTATGCCTTGGAATGAAAAACAATTCCGAATTAGCTTTGTCTACGAACAAAATTTTGTATATTAGGTTGTCGAAGGTTACACACATGTTCGAAACTTCAAAGCGATTAGGAGATAAGTGGGCTGAAGCAGATTAAGGACGAGAGCGAGATTCAAAGCGAGATAGTAGGGAGAGACGAGATTTAGTTTATATTGACTAATCTGATTAACATTGAACTTGGTAAATGAAATGGTTGAATAAATTGAAAAAATGAGATTATTCAGAAAATAACATTGGAATGCTAAGATTACACATTGAGTTTCTGGGTTGGTAGATCCATAATCAAAAAGAGTGGTTTGTGCATTGTTTCCAAAAGAAATGAAAGCTAGTAATCATTAATGAAAATAACAACGAATAACAGAGAAAAGCGGAGAGAGCGGAGAGGAAGAGAGGCGATGAGATGCTCTAGGAGAGGATGAGAGTGAGATCTAGGAGAAGACGTGAGGAGTGAGAAGCGAGTCTTAGAAGAGAGACAAAGTGAAGAGCGAGATCTTAGGAGAGGAGCGAGGTCTTCAAACTTTATTTGAACTTTCCATAGAAACTATATATAAAAAAAGAGAAAAAAGAGTAATAATCATACCCTATAATTGAACATGAATCATTAGACTATAATTGAATATATTAGATTTATATACTTATAATTGAATAATCAGTTAGACAATTAAATTGAATATATTAGAACTATATACTATAATTGAATAATCATTAGTACAACAAATTGAATATATTAGACTATTATACTATAATGAATAATCATTAGACACAAAATTGAATATATTAGAATTTATTATACTATAAATTTGAATATATTAGATTATTTTAATGTAAAATTTTTTGATTACAAAAAAAAAAAAGATATACAGTAGGATTATTATGAAAAAAAAATTGATATATAATAAAAAAATTATTTATACTTCAATCCTTAACTATCTGAAGCCCGTCTGTAGTAAGAGGGACACTTCCTTCGATTAATGTTCCTAACTGGTCCAAAATCCACAATTCCATTGTTCGAGTGGCTGGTTCTGCCAATCCATCTCGTTGTGATAACGTGAACTTTTCGGTCTACCAGGTATTCTCAACAACGATGGATCAGGATGTAAGATAGACATATTAGGGTGCATGATCCAGTAATCTTCATGCGGTACAGGTTGAAATTGAGGAGAGTAACATTCAGCATACGTTGACAATTTGTAGTAGTCCTCAATAAATTCTTCGTAGTTCATGTTAAAATGTGAGCAAACGGCCATAAAATGCGAGCATGGAATGCCGAATGCTTGCCATTTGTTACATGAATAGTACCGCTTGGTATGATGGCTTGTTTGAGATCACTAAGTCATTTTATTCACTTGATGTTCCTGCCACTGTTAGCTAACCTCCATGATGCGGGGCGGTATTCGTGGGGTGGAGCATGCTTTGCATGGTTATATAGACAGCTATGCAAAGCAATAAGACTTGAGGTTCGAGAGATAGCTGGGCCTCTCATACTTTTACAACTATGGGTTTGGGAGCGATTTCCAACAATGGCTTCATAGCTACATCATGTTAATGACGCTCAATTAGTTGGACGAGCCTACGGTTTTCAGTATGTTTTTTTAATTTAATTTAATTTTTATATCACTAATCTAGTTAATTTAAATTCTGAATTATCAATTTAAAAATTTAGGTGGAGAGACAAATTTTTTGTGACTAGGACAGCCGTACATGTAGTCAACCAGTATAGATACATGTTTGATCTGCTTCAACCTGAACAGGTACATTACACTAAACCTAATTGATTATTTTATTCACATTTTTATTGTATTTGTCTTTAATATCCTCTAATATAATATTTTGTGTTTCAAGTTATTTGGGAGTCATACAAAATTATTGTGCATACTTTGCCTAATTTTTGTACAAATGGTCAAAACATATGGCGGACGATGAGTCCTCTTATATGTTTTCACATTGGTGAGTGGCATCTTCCTGACAGAGTGATGAGACAATTCGGTTTTCAGCAGGATGTCTCATCGCCTTGTAATACTGAACTCGTACTGCATGATATTGACCTAAGGACTAGAGATTGGTCCGAAAAAGTTACACATTTGGTAGTTTGATGGCACTATCGTACAAGGTTTATTGCAGTGGGGATTTCTCTTGAACAGTTTGACACAAATGTCACTCCAGAATATATTCATTGGTATAATAATATCATAATGCGCTACGTCATTCGTCCGGGAGCAACTGTAGGTCATCTGGTAAATGAATGAATATTATCTAATTTTTTTAATTTAAATTTATTTTAAATGTTGTCTAATTGTTTTATAATTCATAGAGATCGAACAACAGTAGACTCCGTGAGGTTGCGAATGATCCGAACCAG
>NC_052355.1:19230239-19333449 GCF_009727055.1 Benincasa hispida | reverse complement strand
AACAACAATATTTTTATAAATAGTTTGAAAACAACAATATTTTCCTAAATAGTTTCTAAAAGGACAATATCCTTTTAATTTTCCCATGTTTGGAAGGTAATGAAGTTTTTTTTTTACAATTTAATTATATGATATGTTCAATTAGAAAATTAATGTTTTTTAAAAAAAATTGAAAGAGCACAGAAAATTTTAAAAAATTAATTTCATAATTTAAAATTTCATGTAATTATTTAAAAGGATTAAAAAAATATATTTCAAATCCCTTTTAAACATATTTTTAAAAATGGATCTAAAAAGCCACCTTTTAAAAATTAAATGCATATATTTTTAAAACTTGAGGATTTAAAAGGTTTGAAAAAATCAAAGGCCGAATGTATATATATTCTAAAAAAACTCAAAGACTAAAAATATAGCTTTTCCAATAAAAAAATCAGTCATAAATATTAGCAAAATCTCTTTAAAAAATCAAGCATAAAGTACCCAAAAAAAAAAAAAATGTCTTGCAACAATAAAAATAGACCATCTGATCTCAAGATCAGACCTAAATAATTGAGAAACCAAAGTGAAGAATATATTTGAGGGTTGAAAAGGAATTATATATTGTCACGTCGTGAAATCACCATTAGACTCAAAAGCTGAAATCGACGAATTCGTGATGTAGTCAGCATTATATACAAATTCTTTAACACCTTTCCTCACTCATAACATAAAAATTAGCTCAAGATAACGGTTGATAAATAGATTACTACATAAACTATGTACGGAATGACACAATAAAAAAGTTAGAATTAAAAAGTTTTTCACATTATTTAAGTGTATATTTAGGAGTGATTTTAAAATCGTCAAAATCATTTTTTTTCCATTTTAAAATCACTCTAAAATATTTTTTTAATCTCTCAAAATTAATTCAATATTAAATTTACATTTTTAAATGCAATTTTCTTATAATCAAAATTAGTCCAGAAAGATTTAACATTTTTTTATAATGGTTTAAAAATGAAAAAAACGATCTTAACAATTTTAAAGTCACTTCCAAATATATCTTAATACTACACATTAAATCTAAAGGAATCCTGAGGTCTGTAGTGGAAGCGGTATCGATCCCAAATTTTATTATTTTTTTTAACAGAATTGCAAATTTTACAGAATAAGGAATCATGCATTTTAATAAAATTACAACATGCTTTGAAGAGGGGAAAGGGTTAGGAAGAATGTGACTTACCCTTGAAGAAAAATTTCTTCATGGATTCCCTCGGACTAGTCACGAACCATTCTTGGAAACATGATCTCCAAAAACCACAATAATTATCAAATCAATATTTGATTGAATACCACCACAAGAGACTCCTCTGTATTCTCTGTGGGGGATGAGAAATACAGGAGGTGCAGGCTCTGTGTATTTTAGAAAGAGGGAGAGAGTTTGAGAGAGGAATAGAAAAGTTCTACTAAGAGAGTTTTTTTTAGATCAATCACACAGAGACCCTTTTGTACCCAAAACTAGTGGAAGAAGTCATAAAAAACTTCCCATCACACATGTTTCCCTTAGAGAAAATTAAGAAGACGAAAGTTATTTCTCTCCCTTCAATTTCAAAAATTAAATTTTAAATTAACTTAATTTAAATAATAATTATATATGTATAATAACTAATTTATTATATGTATATATATATATATAACTATATGTTATATCATATATAACACATAACCTATAGTTTTAATATTGTATCAAATACAATATAACGTATCGTTTATTTCTCTCTCAATAATGTATGACATTCAACATAAATCACATTTATACTAATTAATTAAATCTCATTCATATAATTAATATTTGAATTATGTTCAAACATTGATTCCTCTCAAATAAACTTTATATTACAATGTATCAAATACATTATAGTAACTATATCATATATAATTAAGTTAAATTAATTATACCACTATAATTAATCCTTTCAATTTGAACATTTCAAATTAGTCCAAAATTAATTCTCAATAATCCTTGTTGAGCTATAGAGGGTTCCTTATGAATCTGTAGATCGAAGCTCCAATGGTACTTGAATAATTAATTAAATTTCTTAAAATTACTCAACATCCATTAACTGTCGGTCACTTCACTAAAGATTGACAACTGTACTCTTCGCACTACAAATATATTTCTGTGTCCATTGGATATAACTAGTCAACAGTGCGATGACCCTTCACAAATTGCTCATAAATACAGTTGGACCAAAGTTATCATTTTGCTCTTGTAGTTACATCTAACTTCTTAAGTACCACTAATCCCTCTAATTAACAATAAGTCATAGTCCAACCATAACCAAACCCTTCTTGGGCCAAGAGAGGTGGCGCCACATTCTTCAAGCCCTGGAATCAGCTCTTAAGAGAGCAATTTATCTACTTACCCCAATATTAGGGAAGAAGTGGATGCCATCTTGTGTACCTGTGTTCCCAGCTCCCTAATCAGACAAATACTCAAAATGGTTGGCTTATTGAGTTGGCGATCTGGCCACTTTCACCCATACAAATCAAAGGACCACTTTCATAGTCAGGAGTTCACAACTCACTCAGAATTCAGGTCATGTCACCTATGGTCATCTTGGTGAAATCTAAGTCTCTGTTATTAACGGTGTTATATAATGAGACGAATCATTTCGTGGTTCGGTCTTATACAAACCCCTTTCTATAGAATATCCCCCCGCTCACATGTCTCTACATGAATGATCAGGATCATATCATTTGTAACACTTTACAACAATTATAACATCAATAAAGCGAGCCACATTCATAGTGTCACCAGGATAAGGTACCCAACCTTATCCATCTACTACATACTATTTAAGTTATCACTTAAACATGATCCATCTATATGTCTCTACATACATGTTTAAGTTACAGAAGATAACCTTGGATGTTAGTTTATTGATTTTCGAGTTAATGCTACTAAATGTCGAATAAAAAATCTCATATTTTATTAAATAAATAATATTGTTTGTACATTATAATTACAAACTATAGGACCCACGAGATTTAAGGCATGAACTCTAAAAATCTCCTACTTGTCCTAAAGCTAGTATGGTGTACAATATAAAAGTCATACTAATATAAGAGTACACAAAAACTAATAAACTAGGGCATAATACGTGCCCAGTACAAAATCTCTCACTTGCCCTAGACTAAATGTGGCCTGCCCCATAAACCCATACTAAGGGTGTTTGTTGGTTATGTTGGGTTGGGTTGAAGGACTTTTTAGATCTAACCTAATTGTTCGGGTTGTAAATTTTTTCAACCCAAATAATCCTCATTAAAAAATGAACCCAACTCAACCCAACCATGAAACATTTGGGTTGGGTTGGTTCGAGTTACTCGAGTCATTTATTTAAAATTTTGTTATAAAAGGAAGTAAAATGTTAGTACATAAAAGTTCAATATAACTATTTTCATATATGAATTAAGATTAATGACTCAAATTCAATTTATATAATGTATAATCTTTTTTTAAAGTGAAAAAAAAAACTATTTTTAAGAGTTGTTGAAGAATAAATTATCCAAAAAACTGATAAAATTAAAGTATACTAAAATAAATATATGTATATCTAATTGTACATAAGCAAAAAAAAGAGAAAAAAAAATTACATTTTAAAGTTAATAATAAATTCGGGTTGGTTTGGGTTATTTTAGGTGACCCATGAACCAACCTAACCCATAAAATTTTCATTTATTTGACCTCAACCTGTCACACTCCGCACCAGATTACCCTTCTAACCTGGACGGAATGGTGACTGCAGCAGTTACCAACCCTTTTACTAGCACTTACTGCCTATCTTACCTGTTAAATAATACTCAAACCCTGAATACATACATATTAACTCATAACTTTATACATTTACATCACAGGGTTTCGCAGCATTGTTTATACATGGATATTACAACCTAGTGAGCCCCATCAAGAATACTAGTCACTAGACAGACACATGTGTACTAACTAATACAGGTCTTCAATTACGCTTCCTTCATTCTGTTTCTTTGAGTGGCAAAGCAGCAGCAGAATAATCCTTTGGGAACTGACCACTACCTGAAAAAGAAAAACATTCGAAAACATGAGCTAGAAGCCTAGTGAGTGATTTAATAAAAATATAAATCTCATGCTTAAAACCGAAAGCTTGAGAACATAATACTGAAACTAGAGTGTACCAAGCAAACGTGTACATAAAACCTTTAAAACCACCATTAACATCATTATTCTTCAGTTGAGAACGAGCATACATCGCTCTAGCTGCCAACTCTGTTATCGGCTAAGAGACCCATACCTCGGCCTCTCATTCAGACCTGTCTATGTGCTCATGGAGTTTTCTATGTACCGTCAACACCTTAGGTACATTTATTCAGATTCCTTCCTTACCTTTGGTATCCGGCTCACTTAAGCTATCAAGTTCTCGAAAAGCATTTAAAGAATAGTTCTTAAATATAGCATATAAAACTCTTTAGGATACCTTCCCTACCTTCAGTATCCCTTACAGTATATTTAGGAATACTAACGCATATACTTTGACAATCTTAGATATTTAAAGCATAGTGCATCAAGCTTCATACGACCTTGGTTTTAACCCTAACGCATGCTTCATACTTTTCAAAATAAGTTAGCTTAATCATGTTGAACTAGTTTGTAAAACTATTAGCATGCGTTAGATATGGGAAACATACTTGGAAAACTCATACATTAATAACATCTTGCATTGATAAACATTCATAAGCATTAACAATTCCAAACTATTCTTCTAGCCTAGAAGAAGATATGAATACCTTTATCCTTAGTTGAGAGTGAACTATCAGATCTAACTTTCAATGCCAACCTTAATCGGGGAGAACCCTTTTGTTCAATCACTCGACGTCGTATTACCTACGTGCACGTGGTTATAACTGAGTATCGTCATACCTTAGGCACTTGACTAGGATACCTTTTCATTCTTCTTCAGTATCTTTAGGACACCTTCTCATTGTCCTTCAGTATCCTTAGGATTCCTTCTCATTATCCTTCAGTATCCGTCATATAACTAGTCATAAACATTTAGTTGAAAGGATACCTTCTCATTGTCCTTCAATATCTGTCATATAACTAGTCATAAACATTTAGTTGAAAGGATACCTTCTCATTGTCCTTCAATATCTGTCATATAACTAGTCATAAACATTTAGTTGAAAGGATACCTTCTCATTGTCCTTCAGTATCCGTCATATAACTAGTCATAGACATTTAGTTGAACATTAAAGCTTAGTGCTCAAATCATCATACTAGTTCATTCATCATACTGGTTCATCATAAAAATGGAGTTACTTAAACATACTGAAAGTATTTGGACAAGATAACATATCTAAATCATGTCAATATCATAGAAAACATGCTTTACTTAGCATGAGAAACAGTTTCACAAATATGTTGCTTATCAATTCATTTAAACACTTAGCATGGGAAATATCTTCAAGAATTCTTAATTTCTAAGTCATTAAAACAGTAAATCATCACATGGTCACTCACAGCTCGTTAGCCTCTTAACGGGTTATACGCTTCTTCTAGCTCTTCTTAGCCTAAAAGGACATAATTCCCGGTTAAACTACTTAGAATTCTTAGCAAAATACCTCAAATAGTTCATTTACTAATGCAACTTTTATCATCAAAGATAGCTTTACTAGCGATATTCTCCTCATGAGTGAGATCAAGCTTTTCCTAGCGATACTCTCTTACTAGAGATACCAGCGATACTAGCGATACTCACCTTACCAGTGATACCAATAATACTCAGCCCAATTTCTAGTGAGATTCAGCCCAATTTCTAACAAGATTCCCTTCTAGAGCGAGATCCTCATCACAAAATCTCGCTATAATCTCCACGGTGAGCTGTTTGCTTGTTCCTACCAAGCAGCTGTCTGCTTATGCACAGATTCTCTGTTACATATTAAAAATTCATAACTCAAAATCCAAATCTCTTTTGAAGAAACTTCCTTCTACAAACATGTTTAGAATTGAGTTAGCAACATTATCTTAAAATTTAAGCTCAAAATTCCTCGTTGTTTAATCTGGAGATTTAAAACTTCATCGTTGGCCCCAATTCAAGCAGCTGCCTGCTTGTTCAACAGTTTCCAGTTCAAACTTCAAAATTATATAACTCGATTTCCAGGCCTCATCTTAAAAAGTTCCATTCTACAAAGTTGTTCATAACTGAGTTAATAATATTACCTCAAAACACTTCGTAATTCGTCCTGGAGCTTCAATTCTTCACTGATGGCCTAGATTCACCCAAGAAACGAACCCTTCAACTTTATTTTGCCCCTCCGACCTTATTCCGGAGAATTTTCCTTCTAGCAGCCCAGCACAGAAAATAGACACATAGAGCTTTCAAATGCCATTTGAATTATATAAATAGCCTAAGTAGTTTGTCCAAACCGACCCAATGAATTCAACCTTCTTGCTTATATTACCGCCCAAAATCCAGCATGAACCCTCCTTATGCCACTTGGCCCACTATTGGTAATGAAGGCTAGGATTTAGCAAAACTCCTTTTTCTATCTTCAGTCACAATATTACTTTAGCATTACACCTTATTAGATCGCATGGTCTCATTCATATACTTATTATGCATTTCATCATCAAGCATGACCTTCTTTAGCCTAGTCGGGTTTTGTCCTACTTTTACACTTAGCTACCCAAGAACCTATTTCTTCTTGCTTCCTTCTTCTACCCTTCCTAAGGCATGGCTTCATTAAGCTCATTAAAAGACATCACATTACTTACTCTTACTTGAAGTAATTAGGGTTTGGATTTTACACAACCTAACCCAAAAAAGTTCATAACCCAACCCAAACCAAACGGATTGGGTTCGGTTGATCGATTTTTTCAGGTCATCGGGTTTTTTGAACACCTTTAACCCATACTCTGCAGATGACCCTCAAACACCTTACCCGTGAAGGCCTTTGTAAATGAATCAACAATGTTGTGCTCCAAAGCTATCTGCGTGACAATCACGTCCTCTTGATGCACAATCTCCTGAATGAGATGATACTTTCACTCTATGTGCTTCCCGTACTTGTGACTTCTAGGCTATCGGGAATTAGACACAACACCACTATTATCACAATAAAGGGTGATGGGCTTAAACACGTTTGAAACCACTTCCAAATCAGTCTGGAATTTTCTGAGCCATACAACTTCCTTACCAGCTTCACCCAAACCGCTACATCCCCAGCCTCCATAGTGGAGTCAGTAATGCACCCCCACTTGGTGCTTCTTCAGACTACTACCCCTTCATTAAGAGTGAATACTGATCCTAGTGTGGATTTCCTAGAATCCTTATCAGTCTGAAAATCAGAGTCTGTGAATTCTGTAAGGATCAAATCCTTAGAACCATACACGAGCATGTAGTGTCTCGTTCTCTGTAGATACTTGTAGATTTTCTTAATGGCAGTTTAATGATTAAATCTTAGATTAGACTGATATCTGCTGACTACCCCCACTTCATAGCAGATGCCAGGTCTAGTACATAACATCACATACATCAGGCTACCAACAGCCAAGCATAAGGGATCCATCTCATTTCCTCAACCTCTTGAGGCGTCTCAAGAAACTGTACCATAGATAATATAACTCCATGCCTGAAAGGGAGTAAACCCCTCTTGGAGTTCTGCATCGAAAACTTGATAAGCATTTTGTCAATGTACGATGCCTTAGACAAGGCTAGCATTTTGTTATTTTGATCTCTAAATATCTGAATACCTAGAACAAACTGTGCCTCTCCCAAATCTTTCATTTGGAATTAAGTCACTAGCCAATTCTTAATTTCATTCTGAATGCCTATATCATTCCCAATGAGTAGGATATCATCTACATACAATACTAGAAAAGATACTGAACTATTGATGATTTTCTTGTAAACACAAGGCTCATCAACATTTTAATAAAAGCCATAAGATTTGATCACAGTATCAAATCTTATATTCCATGATCAAGAAGCTTTTTTCAATCCATAAATGGACCGATTAAGCTTGTAAACCTTTTGTTCTTGACCTTAGGTTATGAATCCCTCAGGCTGCTCCATATAAATGGTCTCTTAAGATTGCCATTTAAAAAAGCAGTCTTGACGTGCATTTTCCAAATCTCATAGTCATAATATAAGGCAATGGATAGGAGTATCTGGATAGACTTCAACATGGAAGTAGGTGAGAAAGTCTCCTCATAGTCCACTCCCACAACTTGGGTATAACCCTTTTCCACAAGTCTAGCCTTAAAGATTTGCACCTTCTCATCAGCACCCTGTTTTCTCTTATAGATCTACTTGTAACCTATAAATTTTACCCTGTCAGGTTGATCTACAAGATCCCAAACTGAATGGAAGTACATAGACTCTATTTCGAAATTAATAGCTTTGATCCATTCATCTTTGTCAACATCCTCATTTGCCTTTTTGTAAGACAATGGATCCTTAAAATCTCTGTCAGCTACGATAGCTAGGGTTTCTATTAAACCCATATAACGAATAGGCGGATTCGCAACCCTCCCATTACGTTGAGGCTCCCTCAACACTTAAGGTGGATTTGACCTACTAGATGATCCAGCTTAATAAAATCTTATTAAGGTGTTGGTTGCTTCAATAACTCTTGTTGAAGGTTCAGTAGTTTCATTGGAAAATTCATTCAACAAAATCTTACTATGGGGCTTGTGCTCCCTTATGTGGTCCTCTTCTAAAAAGGTAGCATTTGTCAACACAAACGCTTTATTATCCTTAAGATCATAGAAGTAACCACCTCTCGTTCCTTTAGGGTAACCTATAAATAGGCATAATTTTGAACCAGGTTCTAATTTCTTAGGATTTTCCTCAAGCACATATGCTGGGGAACCCCAAATCTTGAAAGAATGTAAACTACCTTTACGACTATTTCATAATTTCAAAGGTGTTCTAGTAACATTTTTGGAAGGAACGCAGTTCAAAATGTAAGCTGTTGTCTGTATTGCATAACCCCAAAACGAGTCTGATAGGGAAGCATAACTCATCGTAGACCGAACCATGTCCAACAAGGTTCAATTTCTCATTTCTGATACACCATTTTGTTGAGGTGTACCAGATGCTGTGAGTTGGGATACAATTCTATGTTCTATCAAATAGTCTTGGAATTTTAGATCTAAATACTCTCCACCTCAATCAAATTGAAATGTTTTAATGATTTTATTTAATACAATTTCAACTTCAGCCTTGTACTCATTGAACTTTTCAAGGATTTTAGACTTATGTTGCATTAAATAAATATACCCATATCTAGAATAATCATCAGTAAAAGTGATGAAATATTCAAAACCTTCTTTTGTCTTAACATTCATCGGACCACAGAGGTTTGAATGTACAAGTTCTAATGGTTCTTTGGTCCTGTGACCTTTTCCATTAAAAGATTTTTTAGTCATTTTTCCTTCAAGGCATGACTCACACACAAGTAAAGAATTTTCTTCTAACTCGTTTAAAGGTCTAATCTTGACCAGTCTCTCAATCCTATTCAGATTTATGTGTCCTAACCTTAGGTGCCAAAGATGGGAATTTTCCTTAGGAGAAATTTTAAATATTTTATTATGAGTTACCACAATTCAATATTTAGGATGACTTTAGTTACTAACCGTATTAGCACATAAAGATTGTCTTCAAGAGTTGTAGAACAAATATATACACCATTTACATTATCTAATAGGCACTTTACAGAAATAAGGTTCCTTTTCAAATTTGGAACCACATATACATTATCTAGTATAATATACGATTTCTGTAAACAAAGTTGAAGTCCTCCCACTATCGTAATTGAGACGACGTGCCCAGTTCCAACATGCATCATCATCTCCCCAGCATCTAGTTGTCGCCAGGAACTAATTCCCTAAAATGAAGAACAAAGGTTAGTGGCGCCTGAATCTATTATCTAGGCTGAATCATCATTCTCCACTAAACAAGTCCCCAAAAGAAGTAAATCACATTTACCTTGCTTGGCCTTCTTTTTTCTACCAAGTATTTGAGACAACTCCTCTTTTAGTGTCCCTCTTGGTTGCAATGGAAACATATTCCATTTGCAGCCTTGGCCTTCTTGCCCCTCTGGGCAGTAGCTGGTGGGTTAGTTTTCCCCTTTCCATTGTTCTTCTTCTTCCACTTTCTGGTGCCAGAAGAAGAAGGCACATACTTAGTTCCAGAGGATGATCCTCTGTAGAACTTCTTAGAGAATGAGGCAACATTTGCCTCACCCTTCTATTCCTTGGATTTCATCAAGGATTGGAAAGTTTGTAGCTCGTTGAACAAGGTGGTTAGATTGTAGTCAATCCTGTTTATAACACTATTGCTATAGAACGACAGGAAACTTTTAGGTAAAGATTTCAAGATGAAACTAACTTGACTAGCCTCATTGATGATAGACCCATTCATTTCTACCACATTAAAGTGGATCATCATGTTGAGAACGTGTTCTCAAACATAAGCCCCTTCTTGCATATGGGCATTAAAGATGTTTTTTATAGTGTCATGCTTGAGCTGAGTGGACGGTAGTCTAAACATTCCCCACATGGACTCCATGATCTCACAAGCAGTGATCATGGGCTCATGCTTCTTGGCTAAGACTTCAAAAATCTTGCTAAGATATACGCTCGGGCCTGTTCATTTGCCTATACCCAACGCTCATATGCCTCTCGAATGTTTCGAGTGGTGTTTTGAGCTAGTATAGGAGGACAATCTTCCATAAGAATAAATCTTAGGTTGTTGATGATTAATATTGTGTTGATAGTGTTTTCCATGCAGTGTAGTTTTTGCTAGTAAGTTTTGTTGGGATTGATGTCCTAATTCTCCCAGAGTCTCGTAGTTTGTAAATTGTATGCATTGTTATGAATAAGATAAGAGTTATTTTATTTGGCATTTACTCATATCCAATAAACAAAGTTCCATGGTTATTGTATGTAAACTTAAGTATGTATATGAGATATATAAGTGTATCATGCCATAAGTAATAACCTAAAATGGTGTGTAGTATAAGGATTAAGGAGGGATACCTAATCCTTGTGACACTACGGATACGACCTGCTTTGTAGAAGTTTACAAGTGTTGTGAAATACGACAGATGGTAGATCCTGACCATTCATGTGGAGACACGCGAGTGGGGGTGTCCTATACAAAGAGTTTGTATAAGACCGGACCACGAGATGACTAGACTCTGTATATAACGCTGTTGATACTAGAGACTTACATATCACCTAAATGACCATAGGTGACGTGACCTCAATCCTGAGTGTTTTGGGAACTCC
The DNA here is from genome assembly GCF_009727055.1 of Benincasa hispida. NCBI lineage: Eukaryota > Viridiplantae > Streptophyta > Magnoliopsida > Cucurbitales > Cucurbitaceae > Benincasa > Benincasa hispida. The sequence goes on along the minus strand of NC_052355.1, from coordinate 19,322,138 downwards.
TGCTTTTGAGGTCGGTTCTTTGATTAGTATGGATGAGAGTGACTAGATTGCCAACTCAACATGCTTACCTTTTTAGGGATTTGTCTGATTTGAGAACTGGGAACTCAGTTACACAAGATGGAATTCACTTCTTCCTCGAAGAAGGGGTAAGTAGATAGATTGTTCCCTTAAGAACTGATTCCAAGTCTTGAACATAGTGGCCATAGCTTTTCTTTGGAAGAGAGGACTTAGTCGTAGTAGGACTATGACTTATGTTCATTAGAAAGATCAATGGTACTTAAGGAGTTAGATGTAACTACAAGGGCATAACGGTTATTGGCCCCACTGTACTTATGAGCAATCTGTCAAGGGTTATCGCACTGTTGATTAGTTGATATGGAAACAAAATATATCTGTCATAAGGAGAGTGTAGCTTTCAGTCTTTAGTGGAGTGCCTGGTAGTTAATGGATGGTGGATCTTGTGGCTAAAGAGTTTAGCTAGTTATTCACGTACCGTTGGAGCTTCAAGCTACAGGTCCATAAGGTCCCCTTGGTAGCTCAATAGATTCACGTTGATCATCAGTTCTTGGTGTTGATTTGAAATGTTCAAATTGACAAGAGGAAATTCGATTATATATGATATGATCGGTGTGATGTATGAGATACATCGAGTGGAGGATTAATGTAAATGAGATTTACATTAAGTACCATGAAATAGAAAAAGAACTATGGTTTATATGTTTCACGAGATGAAATTTAAAACTATAGGTTATAAATATAATATGGTAAGTTGGTTATCATATATATTTATAATAATATAATTATTGGATAATTATATCTTTTTCTCTAATAACTAATTGAGTGGGAGGTTATTGGTGGTTTCATGGTAACCGTGAGATAAAAAGGAAAAATGTTTTCCTAAATTAAGTAAGTTGTTGCAAGAGTTTCCATTATCGGATAGACTCACGGTATGCTGTCAAGTGAGAATTGTTTTCACTAAACGATAGCTGAAAGAGAGACTAAACGATTGTGGAGTGACACTATATGATAGTTCACTCAACTGGTCGTAGCTAAACGACCGCGAAGCATTTACTATACGATCACGGAGCATTTGCAAAACGATTGAGCATTTGTCTACACGACAGATTTTTGTCATCTCCCACTTGCTCAATCGTTTACATGATTGTTATGGTCTCTTCCTCTAACCAAGTCCACACAGTGACCATAATTCTGGATTCTCACATCGAGAATACCAAGTTAGCTATTGTGGTGTTTTCTTACTCAACTCGATTGAGGTCGAGGCTTTTGGAGGCTGTTCGTTGGGTTCGTGATCTTGGAGATCGTTGAGTTTGAGTTTTCTGTTCATCGTGCTGTGTTGTGGTCGTAGTGTTCGAGCGTTCATGTGTTGCTGTCTTGGAGACTGAACGAGCGTTTGTGATCAAGGGAGTTTTAAGCATGAGTCTTCAAAGGTATGTGTAATCTTTCCTTTGATTATCTTATAAGCATGCTGTAATTTTGTATTGTGCATGACCTGTAAGTTTTTGATTTCTTGACTGTAATTGTTAGTGTTCAATTTCGAATGGATTGTGAAACGATCATTCTACTGCTCATGAAAATCCTCATACCTGATTTCCTTCAATTGATATCAGAGCCAGGTTGTTCTGATATTCTAAATTTCACTTCTGTTTTGAACTTGTTCTACAGTTGTGGTGGGTTTTTTGCATTTGCATTTAAGTTTTAAATGCGTATGTGACTGGCATTGATGAATGTTTACGGGTTAATTACCTTTATTTAAAGATTTCTTTTGATTACAAAGTGTTAATTTGTAAGGGCCCCTGTGTTTTTTGGCATAATTAATAAGCAATTGAGTCTGTAATTCAAAGTGTTTGAGTTTGTCATGTCGTTCGTGATGAAGTTTCGAAGCATGGAGATGCAATTCTCAATGAAGCAGAAGACCAAGAGTTGGTAGTATCATGTAGTCTCAGGTAAACGATCATTGAGATTTGGCTAAATGATCGTGTAGATTTTTCTATGCGATCGTGTAGTATTTACTAAACGATGGGGTAATGCTCTATCGCATAGCATTGGTTGCCCGATCGTGTAGGCACTAGAGGTAAACGATCGAGTGGGAGCATATGATGCTCATCGTTTAATAAAAGACGTGCGCACTAAACGATCATGTAATTAGCATGCCTTATCGCATAGTTACTGACTACACGATCACGCGGTATACGATACTTTGGCACTCGCTCAGCGATCGTTTAGACGAATGTGCTTCACTGCGTTGTTGTCGTTAAGATGATCATTTAAGGTTTGCGTTATGCGTTACGCGCTGCACGATCACATACCTCATGCTTCATCGCATGGTAAAAGGTATACAATCGTGTAGCTCTGGAAGCATCGGTAAACGATTGAGTAAAGCGTTACTCTTTCATGTAGGCGTTCGAGAGGTTTTGGTACATGATCAATGGAGACATAGACTTCAACCAGATGGTTCAAGACCCTATTCGCCTATTTGAACCGGTGACTCTTTCCTTTTGTAATAGTTAGCTTTATTTTTTGAGGATTTGAGGAAAATTATCCCGTTTCATCAACTTTTGTTTAATATACATAAGGTGTATGTGGTTTATATGGCATAGTGTATGCCATATAGATTTAAAACCCACCTTAGGTTGTAAAATTATTCACGCATCATGTATTATAAGTGTTTAATATGGCATGATGAAATTACAAGAAAGCATGCACATGCATCATGGAATATAAGAGTTATATTTATGCATACAGTAAGCATATTCATGCATCATCTTTATATTATAAGCATTATAGTATGAGGGTGAATGAAAGCATGTTTTGTCTGGTTCGTTGCTCATTTGTATAAGAGTTATATAAAAGTAGCAAAGGATGAACAATGCATGGAGCATGATACTTAGGCTGTTTATAAAAGTTATGAATGCCTTGTATGTGTTTGCTTTGCATTGGGAATGGTTTTGGTTGTCTCTGTTATAAGCGTTATAATAGAAATTAGAACTAAAATCAATAAGAAAGAGTTGCATGTGGACTTAGGCGAACTTATGTTTTAAAAGGGTTTTAAAATTGGATTGAGATAGACCTAAGTTCAAGGTTCTAATGGGATTAGCGACCTAGTTTAATATTTTTAAATCGGTTTAATAGGATTAAATTGATTGGCATAAAAGATTAAAATTGTATTAAATCTATCTATAAGGAACCTTTTGTCTAAGGCGGGTTATTTCTAGGCTGGGGTGCTTAAGCTAACAGAAACGAAACACCCCTACCTGGGAACTTACCTAAAAAGGTGAATTAGATAGATTTTCTGCAAGCATGAAACAGTTGGTCAAAGACTCTGTTAAAGAGTTTAATAGATGATGATTAAAAAGTTGTTAAACTATCCAAGGTAAATGTTACTGTTGGGCAAACCTAAAAAGTCACTTAGTTAAAATTCTTAGTCGTGTTTTTTAAGTAAATTAAACCCTAGGTTATAAAATACTTAGTGGGAGGAAGAGATGTTATGATATGTCAATGATTCCACTCATGTTTCTCCCTGAATGTTCATGCCGTGAGATTCTTGCTTGGCCTCATGGTGCCTTGGGAGCATCCCCCTTCGGATGGTGTTTGCATGAGTCAATACCAAGGTAGACGGAGAGAGTGTTTATAGTAAGTGGGTGAAGGGTGTGTGTCAACATGTCCTATGGTCTTCTTCATTGGTTCAGACCATGAGATCATTCTTGCACTCCCTCGTGGCCCCCTGGTAGCGTCCTTCTTCAGATGGGTTTTGTGTAGTTGGTCAATATCAAGGTGAACTCCAGAAATGGATAGGGTCACTTTAGTTTTTGCCCCAATCAGATTTTTTTTTCCCTTCGGATTGGTTGCTTGGGGCGGAACTCTAGGGCCTAAAATGGTGGGTCACACTTACGAGAAATTGTTAAGCAAGTTAATGATTTCTTGACCAAATCAATGACTGCTAGTCGTATAGGAACAAGAGTTGTTCTAGTATTAATGGCTAGTTGAGAATGTCTCAATTCAGAGGAGGGATAAATTGACCACCCTTTTGCGGCTTTTGTCCTAAACCTTTAAAGCGTCATTGTAAAACTAGATGTCACATGGGTTTCATGTTAGTTTTGCTAAATAGCATTAGATGTTGTACATTTTTTCAACGGGTATTTTCTTAAAACCTAACATAGGTCAATGTGTTTTTGTTTTCAGCAACATGTCTGTATTTCCATTGAATGCCTCAAATTTGACTGATTACATACAGTGGAAAGAGTCTTGTAAAATGTATTTCGTGGTAAACGACCTTGAGTTTATCATTGTTGAGGAGTATCCTCAAGTCCCGACCCTTGATGTACCGTGAAGTGTTCGTAATGCATATGAGGTGTTGATGAAGGCTAATTCATTGGCTAGACTTCACATTTTGGCTAGCATATCTGATGCTATGGCTAAAAGAGTTGAGAACATGATCCATGTGAGATCAAAGACTCGTTGCAAGATTTGTTTGAACGTCAGTTCTTTCTTTTCGAGCACAAATGGATGGATGACAATGCCAATAATGTTAGTTCCCAAGTTAAAACTCTAGAAAGAGAAAGCAAGTGTTGCTGACTTTGTTGAAGTTCATAGACGAGAAATGTTCTCTGGCATGGAACTTGGAGCTTATTTAGGTTCTGATACTGATCCCACTACTCTTTAAAAGAGGAGAAAGTATAAAGATAGTAAATATGATTTATTGGTCTTGGAGACATGTTTGGTAAAGAATGATGATTCTGCCTAGATCCTTGATTCGGGTGCTACTAATCATGTCAGTTCCTCAACCTCAATAGGATTGAGCAGTTGGTGAAATGTGGACTTCTAAAGAGTTCGGAAGAAAACTCCTTACTGGTGTGTGAATCATGCCTCGAAGGCAAGATGACCAAACAACCTTTTACTGGAAAAGGTTACAAAACCAAAGAAGCCTTGGAGCTTGTACATTTTGATCTCTGTGGTCCAATGAGTGTTAGGGCTTAAAGTGGGTATGAATATTTCATCTCTTTTATATATGATTATTCAAGTTATGAGTATCTCTACCTAATGCAACGTAAGTTTGAATCCCTTGACAAGTTCAAGCAGTATAAGGCTGAAGTTGAAAACTTGTTAGGTAAAAAGATAAAAACACTATAATCAGATCATGGTGGAGAGTATATGGACCTCCAATTCCAAAACTATATGATAGAACATGGAATTACGTCCCAACTCTCGGCCCCAGGTACACCCCAGTAGAATGGTATATTAGAAAGGAGAAACATAACTTTGTTGGACATGGTTCGGTCTATGATGAATTATGTTTATCTTCCAGACTTGTTTTGGGGTTTTGCAATGGAGAGTGCATGTTACATTCTGAGCAACGTTCCCTCGAAAATTGTTTCTGAAACACCTTTTGAGCTGTGGAGAGGCCGTAAAGGTAGTTTACACCACTTCAGGATTTGGGAGTGTCCAGCCCACGTGCTTGTGACTAACCGGAAGAAGTTGGAATTGCATTCAAAAGTTTGCCTCTTTGTAGGATACCTAGGGAAACAAGGGGTGGATACTTCTATGATCCAAGTGAGAATAAAGTATTTATTTCTACAAATGCTATCTTTTTGGAAGAAGACCATATTTGGGATCATAAACCACGAAGTAAGCTTGTTTTACGTGACATTTCTAATGAGACTGAGACTACTGAGGGCTCAACAAGAGTTGTTGAACAAACTGACAGATCAACAAGAGTTGTTGTGGTCGGTACATCTAGTTAACCATCTTAATAGTTGAGACTGCCTCGACATAATGGGAAGGTTATGAACCCACTGGATCGCTACATGGGTTTGACTGAAGCCCAAAATGTCATTTCTAATGATGGGGTCGAGGATCCATTGTCTTTTAAGCAAGCAATGAAGGATGTTGACAAGGATGAGTGGGTTAAAGCCATGAACCAAGAGATGGAGTCTATGTACTTCAATCAAGTTTAGGAGCATGTGTTCAGCCTGATGGAGTAAAACCTATAAAGTGTAAGTGGATCTACAAGCGAAAACGAGGTGTAGATGGAAAGGTGAAAATCTTTAAGGCTAGACTCGTAGAAAAAGGTTATACCCAGGTCGAGGGAGTAGCTATGAGGAAACTTTCTCACCCTGTTGCCATGCTAAAGTCTATAAGGATACTCCGGTCCATAACCACATTTTATAATTATGAGATATGGAAAATGGACATCAATACTATCTTTCTTAGTGGTAATCTTAAGGAGATTATCTACTGGCTCAACCAGAGGGGTTCATAGTTCCAGATCAAGAGCAAAGAGTTTATAAGCTTAATAGGTCCATTTATGGGCTGAAACAAGTGTCTAGATCATGGAACATTAGATTTGATAGTGTGGTCAAATCGTTTGGCTTTGATCAGAACGTTGATGAACATTGTGTTTACAAGAAGATCATCAATGACTCAATAACTTTCCTGGTACTGTATGTGGATGATATCCTACTCATTAAGAATGATGTAGGGTTTCTGACTGACATTAAGAAGTAGATAGCCGCCCAGTTCCAAATGAAAGATTTGGGTGAGGTCAGTATGTTCTAGGGATCCAGATCATTTGGGATCGTAAAAACAAGAGGTTAGCCTTGTCTCAGGCATTGTACACAGATCAAATGTTGATCAGGTACAGGATGTAGGATTCTAAGAAGGGTTTGTTACCCTTCCGACATGGAATCATTTTGTCTAAAGATCAATGTCCTAAGACACCTCAAGAGGTTGAAGACATGAGACAGATTCCCTATGCTTCAGCTGTTGGAAGCTTAATGTATGCAATGTTGTGTACTAGAGCCGACATTTACTACGCAGTAGGGATTTTCAATCGTTATCAGTCCAATCCAGGATTAGATCACTGGACGATGGTCGACGATCCTCAAGTATTTTTGGAGAATGAGGGACTACATGCTCGTGTATGGAGATAAGGATCTAATCCTTACAGGATACACAGACTCTGATTTTTAGATAGATAGAGATTCTCGTAAATCGACATTCGAGTCACTGTTCACTCTGAATGGAAGGGCTGTAGTGTGGCGAAGCATCAAGCAAGGATGCATCGCAGATTCCACTATGGAAGCCGAATACGTAGCCGCTTGTGAAGCAGCTAAGGTGGTTGTTTGGTTGAGGAAATTTGTTGTAGATTTGTAAGTTGTTCCAAATATGGATTTGCCGATCACTCTCTATAATGATAACAGCAGGGCTGTGACAAATTGAAAGGAAACTTGGAGTCATCGTTGAAGCAAGCATATAGAGCGAAAATATCACTTGATCTGGGAGATTGTGCATCGCGGTGATGTGATAGTCACGAAGATCGCGTCAGAGCACAACGTTGTTGCTCCATTTACAACGGCTCTCATGGCTAAAGTCTTCAAGGGTCACCTAGAGAGTCTGGGTCTGTGGGACAAACGACATCTTGTCTAGGGCAGGTGGGAGATGATATTGAGGTATAGAATATGCCCTAGTTTAATGTATATTGTACTTGTAATTTTTCATGTATTGAACATCAGCCTCCCGAGGCATTAGGATAAGTGGAAGATTGTTGGGATTGGTGTCCTAATTCCCCCGGAGTCTCGTAGTTTGTAAACTGTACACATTGTTATGAATAAAATAAGACTTATTTTATTTGACATTTACTCATATTCAATAAACAAAACTCCATGGTTATTGTATGTAAACTTAAGCATGTATATGAGATATGCAAGTAGATTATGCCTTAAGTAATAACTTAAAAAGTTCTGTAGTATAAGGATTAAGGAGGGATACCTGATCCTGGTGACACTACGGATACAGCTTGCTTTGTAGAGGTTTACAAGTGTTGTGAACTACTACAGATGGTAGATCCTGACCATTCGTGTGGAGACATGCGAGCAGGGGTGTCTATAACAAAGAGTTTGTATAAGACCAGACCACGAGATAAACTAGTCTCTTATATAATTTCTTAAGTAAGGATTATGTGAGCGGGGGTGTCCTGTGTGGAGATATGCGAGCGGTGGTGTCCTATACAAAGAGTTTGTATAAGACCAGACCACGAGATAACTAGTCTCTTTATATAATGCCATTGATATTTGAGACTTACATCTCACATAAATGACCATAGGTGGCAGACCTAATCCTGAGTGTTTTGGGAACTCCTGCCTTTGAGGGCGGTTCTTGGATTAGTATGGGTGAGAGTGGCCAGATTGCTAACTCAACATGCCTACCTTTTTGGGAATTTGTCTGATTTGGGAGCTGGGAACTCAGTTACACAAGATGGAATTCACTCCTTCCCCATAGTAGGGGTAAGTAGATAGATTGCTCCCTTAAGGGCTGATTCCGAGTCTTAAACATAGTGGCCACAACTTCTCTTTGGAAGAGAGAACTCAGTCATAGTAGGACTATGACTTATATTTATTAGAGAAATTAGTGATACTTAAAGAGTTAGATGTAACTACAGAGGCATAACGGTTATTGGCCCAACTGTACTTACGAGCGATCTGTGAAGATTTATCGCACTGTTGATTGGTTGATATGGACATAAAATATATTTGTCATAAAGAAAGTGCAGCTGTCGGTCTTTAGTGGAGTACCTGACAATTAACAGATGGTAGATCCCATGAATAAAGAGTTTAGTCAGTTATTCACATACTGTTGGAGCTTCAAGCTACAGGTCCATAAGGTCCCTTTAGTAGCTCAATGGATTTAAGTTGAGAATTAGTTCTTGGTGTTGATTTGAAATATTCAAATTGACAAAAGGAAATTCGATTATATATGATATGATCGGTGTGGTGTATGAGATACATCCAGTGGAGGATTAATGTAAATGAGATTTACATTAAATACCATGAAATAGAAAAAGAACTATGGTTTATATGTTTCATGATATAAAATATTAAAACTATAGGTTATAAATATAATATGGTAAGTTGGTTATCATATATATTTATAATAATATTAATTATTGGATAATTATATCTCTTTCTCTAATAATCAATTGAGTGGGAGGTTATTGGTGGTTTCATGGTAACCGTGAGATAAAAAGAAAAAATGTTTTCCTAAATTAAATAAGTTGTTGCAAGATTTTCCATTCTCGGATAAACTTGCGGTATGCTGTCAAGTGAGAATTGTTTTCACTAAACGATAGCTGAAAGAGAGACTAAATGATCGTGGAGTGATACTGTACGATATATTATGCAGCTAGCCGTAGCTAAACGATCGCGGAACATTTGCTATATGATCGCGGAGCATTTGCTAAACGATTGAGCATTCGTCTACACGATAGACTTTTGTCACCTCCCACTTGCTTAATCGTTTACACGATTTTTATTCCTCTGGTCTCTTCCTCTAACCAAGTTCACATAGAGCCTACATTTCTGGATTCTCACACAGAGAATACCAATTAAGCCATTGTGGTGGTGTCTTATTCAACTCGACTGAGGTCAAGGCTTTTGGAGGCCGTTCGTTGGGTTCGTGATCTTGTAGATCGTTGAGTTCGAGTTTTTTGTTGATCGTGCTATGTTGCGGTCGTAGTGTTCAAGGGTTCGTGTGTTGCTGTCTTGGAGACTGAATGAGCGTTCATGATCGAGGGAGTTTGAAGTATGAGTCTTCAAAGGTATGCGTAATCTTTCCCTTGATTATCTTATAATCATGCTGTAATTTCGTATTGTGCATGACTTGTAAGTTTCTGGTTTCTTGACTGTAATTGTTCGTGTTCAGTTTCAAATGGAATTTGGAACGATCATTCCGCTGCTCATGGAAATCCTCATGTCTGATTTCCTTCAAGTTTGTCGGCGACAAGTAAATTACGAGTTGCGGAAGTCATTTTTTGTAATTTGCTGAAACATACAATATATTTATATTAGTATTCAAGCATTACCCATTTGGAAAAACCAATCAAATTTAGAAAAATAATATAATGCACCATATGTAACATCTATTTTGCAATGATGTTTTAGTGGCATCTCATTGTCTCAAATATTTTAACAAATTAACTCCAAATCTCCAAATCACTCATCAAATAAATTTAATCAATTAACTTATTGGATTATCTTAATTTTGGCCTCAAAAACCAAAATTAAAGGGAATATAAAATCCAATATTTTGAGTAAGTTAAATCCTTTTAAATATTTAATCAATTTAAATCTACATAAAATTAATTATCTTCTCAATTTTTCTAAATTAGCTCCAAAATAAAAAATTTGAAGAGAAACCAAACAATTTAAGCCACCGTAGGATGATTAGGCACCTCTTTTACTGAAATGAGACCATCTCAACTAATATACATAACAACTCCTTGTTACTGTAAATATCAATCACCATTGTTCAGTCCAGAAATTGTTAACTAGCTTAACATTTTCTTATAAGTGTAACCCACATTTTAGATCCTAGAGTTTCGCCCAAATGAGTCAACCGTAGGGAAAACCTGATTGGGGTAAAAACTAAAGCAATTCTATAAGTTTCTGGAGTTTGAATAAGGAATCATGCAAATGTCATCCATAGGGAACCATAATCAAAGATGCCTCGAGGTCGAGCATGAAAATTTACTTCAAACTACTGAAAGAGACCGTGGGATGTGTTGACACATGTCCCGCTCCCACTTACTATAAACACTCTCTACATTCACCTTGGTATTGACCTATACAAACACCACCCGTAGGGGGACACAAGCAAAGGTGCCTCGAGGCCAAGTATACATCATTTTCCTCACACGGAGTGTTTTACCTGGGGTTATTTGACTTAGAAAAATACGACTACTTATTTTTACTAAGTGATTGTTTAAATTTGCCCAAAAGTAACACTTACTTTGGATAGTTAAATTAAACTTTGATTAATGTTCATTAAACACTTTAATAAATTTTAATTAATAATTGCATGCTTGTAGCAAATCTATTTAATTCACCTTTCCAAGTCAATTCCCAAGTAAGGGTGTTCTGTTTTCGTCAACTTAAATACCCTAGCGTAGATAGAACTAGCCTTAGACAAAAGGTCCCTTATAGATACATTTGCTACAAATTTAATCTTTTAATTAAAACTAAATTAATCATATTAAACTGATTAAAAGATTAAACTTATTTCTAATCTCATTAGAAATGTGATCTTAGGTTTATGTGAATCATGTTTTAAAACTATTTTAAAAAATGATTTTAACCTAAGTTTATATGCAATTCTGAATTATTGATTTTAATTTCTAATTTTATTTAATTATAATTGTTATAAATTAAATGAAAGAACCTAAAACCATACATTGTATATCTTGACATGCTTAGTAAAATTATAACATTTATAAAATTACCTAAAGTAGTATCATACTTCATGCAATTTCAATTTCATTACTAAACATACATAACATTTATATACTAAAGTAATGAAAGAATTAATAACATACATACATCCATACATCCAAACTATATATTATAACTCTTATAATATAAATGATGCATGACTATGTTATTAATGCATGCAAACATATATTATAACACTTATATTATATGATGCATGAGCATGCTATAAAATTAAATCATACAGCTATATATTATAACATTTATATATAAATGATGCATGAATAATGTATAATCTATGGTGGGATTTTACTATATAGCATACATTATGACATATAAATATTAAATTAAACCATACATCAAATGCATAATTTAAATCACAATTATGGACCAGGATTGAACTCCTAAACCATTAATTAAATTAATATAACATTTATATTAATTTAATTAATTGAAATACTGACTATTACAAAATTAATAGCCAAACCGGTTCTAAACAGGTGAACCGAGTCTTGAACCGCACGTACCGAACCGCCAACAACCCAAACCGCCCTTGAACCGCTCGAATCAAGCGAACCAGATACAAACCAAATGAACCACAAATCGGACCGCACACAAACCAGAAAAATATTTCTGTTTTGGAGTGTTGCAACGCTGTGACCTAGCATTACAATGCTACGAAAATTTTTTCCATTTCACCCTTTGCAGCATTGCAACGCTAGGGCACAACATTGCAACACTACTGTATAGTAGCCATTGTACAGTTGCAAATTCCGTCGGTCCTTCTCTGATTTGCCTTATTTTCTCTAGAAAATCATCAAAATCAGTATGAACGACTCAAGACTTTTAAATTACAAACTCTATTGCAATTAAATGCTCAAAACACTGGGGCTTTACAAACCAATTTGTAAAGTAAAAGCAATAAATCTAAAGTCCAATCCTGTAGACATCCAAAAATTGGAAACCATTCAACAATCCATTCATCACATGAACAATTTTATAGAATGCAAACTCACCATTAAAATTGCAAAAGCATTCTGGAAAAATAAAATTGGGACCAAGAACGCTGTTCTGAAACCAATTGAAGGAACCTCGTGTTGAATTGTCTGTCCTAAAACTCGCAGTTTGTAAAGTTAAACACATTCTATTATCAATAAAAATTTTATCCAACATTTCTTCAATAAAGTTGTTATTGAATCTTTAAATTGCATTCCTACAATCTAAATCTAATAAATTAAGATCCATAGCTATTACATGAATATTTGAACTTTATGTATAGACATAAAGATGGATAAAGTTCAAGTAAATAGCCAAAATGGTCTATAGTATACGAATAAGGTTGGGTGCCTTATTCTGGTAACACTATTGGATGCGGCCTACTTTGTAGCAGTTACAAGTTGTTGTAAAGGTACTATAAATGAAGTGATCCTGATTCGTTCATGTATTAGCATGAGGAGTAGGGGCGTCCTACGTGAGGAGTTTGCATAAGATTAGACCAAGAAATAAGTCACTCTTACTTTATAACACTATTTACTATTTAAGACTGACTATTTCGCTTAGATGACCTGGGTAACTCAATCTTAATCTTGAGCTAACTATGAACTCCTGTTTTCGGGATTATCCTTAGATTTGCATAGGTGAGGGTTGGCTCAACAACGTCGGCTCAATAATCCTCCCATTTCAGGGGTAAGACTGGGTAGATAACTGGGGACATAGGGTGCAAGACGAAATTCACGGCTACCCAATTTATGGATAGGAGAAAGATTGTTCTCTTAAGTATTGAATCCAGGTCTTGAACAAGGGGTCCCACCCTCTCACTGGCTCGAGAGGGATCCAGTTTAGTGATTGGATCATAGACCAATTTTTCATTAGAGGATCAGTAGGAACTTAAGGAGCAAGACGTAATATCGGGGGTATAAAAACATATGGACTCAACCGTTATTACGAACAACCTGTGAAGGATCGACTTACTGGTTATGGTTAAATCATGTGGACACAAATATATCTACAGTGAGGACAATGCAACTATTGAGCTATAGTGGTGTGATTTGATGGTTAATGAATACTGATTAATTTGGTTTAAAGAGTTTTAGCCAATTAATCTTAAATTTGGAGCTCATGATCAGTAGGTCCATAAGATCCCTCTACTAGCTCGTAAAATATGAACACCTTTAATTATTAAATTGAGTGAATTTGGAATGATGTTACTTTGAATTGTTCAAATTGAATTTCAATTTGAAAAATGTTCAAATTGAAATTAGGGTTTGAGTTTGAATAAGTTTAAATTCAAATTAGGGTTTGTATAATTATATTTGATATAATTAACATTTAATTTATTGAAATTAAACGAAATTGGAGAGTTTATAATATTTAAATATTGATTTAGATATCAGTTATATGAATAAAATTCATGTTTAAAATTAGGTGTGTGTGATTAATTGAATGTTTGATATTAAATTAGTTAATTAATTAAATATATTTAATTAAATAAAAATCAAATTAATGAATTAATTCAATTTGAGAATATTGAATTTTAATATTTTATATTTATTTAATTATGAATTAATTAAATCAAATTTTAATTAATTTTTGAATTAATTGAAATTATAAAATAGAAATTGGAAATTAAAGAAAAATGGGATTTGAAGTGGCAATCCCCATTTTCCCTCCAAGAAGGAGGTGTTCTTCCTACAAACACGCACAATTCTCACTTGGAATAATCATCTAGCTGCTGGCATTGATGGTTGATGGAGTGTTTGCATGCTAAAGATTAATAAAAACCTCAGAATTGAAGAAGAAGAGTAGAGATTGGAGTTGAAGAAATGAGTTTCTGCTAGTTCATCATCTTCTTCCTTTCAAACCCAGAAAAACCTTCACAATTTCACTCAAATTCGAGTTCCACCACTCAAATTCAAGGCTGAGAATAGTAGAAAAGATCTCTTAGTGGTTCAAACGATTTGGAGCTGAATTAACGTGAAGTACAACTTGGATTAGGGAGAATTCATCAAAGGTGTGTTGAACTTGAAACCCGTTTGTGATTTTCTATAAAAGCATGCTTTAAAACTCAAATTAAATGTAATTAGAGTGCTTATTGATTCAATTTGCTTCCATTGCGTGCTAGTATATCCTATCATCTCGAGGCCCGTAGCGAAAGTGGAATCGGTCCCAAATTTTATCATTATTTTTTTTAACAAAATTGCAAATTTTATAGAACAAGAATTTGTATTTTAATAAATTACAACATACTTTGAAGAGGGAAAAATGTTAGGAAGAATGTGACTTACCCTTGAAGAACAATTTCTTTACTGATTCCTTCGAACCAATCACGAACCTTCTTGGAAACATGATCTCCAAAAACTACAGTAATTACCAAATCAAAATTTGATTGGACACCACCACAAGAGAGTCCTCTGTATTCTCTATAGGGGATGAGAAATACAGGAGGTGTAGCCTCTGTTATTTTGGGAAGAGGGAGAGAGTTTGAGAGAGGAATAGAAAAATCCTACTAGGAATTTTTTTTTTAAGATCAATCGCACAGAGACCCTTCTGTACCCAAAACTCATGGAAGAAGATCTCATAAAAAAACTCCCCACCAGACACATTCCCTTGAGAGAAAATTAAGGGGAGGGAAGTTATTTCCCTCCCTTTAATTTCAAAAATTAAATTTTAATTTAAATTAAATTAATTTAAATTAAATAATATATATAATAACGAACTTATTATATATAAATATAACTATATGTTATATCACATATAACACATAACCTATAGATTTAATATTGTATCCAATACAATATAACCTATAGTTTATTTCTCTCTATATAATGCATGACATTTAATATAAATCACATTTATACTAAATTTAATTATATGAATCTCATTCATATAATTAATATTTGAATCATATTCAAACATTTAATTCTTCTCAAATAAACTTTATATTATATTGTATCAAATACATTATAGTAATTATATCATATACAATTAAGTTAATTCCCTCAATTAATTTAAACAATTCAAATTAATTCAAAATTAATTCTCAATAATCCTTGTTGAGCTATATAGGGGATTTTGTGGACCTGTAGATTAAAGCTCCAATAATACTTGAATAATTAATTAAAATCTTTTAATTAAATCACTCAACATCCATTAACAGTCGGTCACTCTACTAAAGATCGACAGGTGCTCACTTCATACTACAGATATATTTTTTTGTCCATCAGATATACTAGTCAACAACGTGATGACCTTTCACAAATTGTTCGTATGTACAACTGCGTCAAAATTACCGTTTTATCCCTGTAGTTATATCTAGCTCCTTAAGTACCGTTGATCCCTCTAATGAACAATAAATCATAGTCCAATTATGATCAAACCCTTCTGTGCCAAGAGAGAGTGTGATGCCACATTGTTCAAGCCCCAGAATTAGCCTTTATGGAAGCAATTTATCTACTTATCCCAACATTAGGGAATGAGTGAATTCCGTCTTGTGTAGCTGTGTTCCTAGGTCCTCAATCAGACGAATCCCATAAATGATAGGCTCATTGAGTCAGCGATTTGACCACTCTCATCCATACAAATCAAAGGACCCCTTTCATAGGCAAAAGTTTACAACTCATTCAAGATTCAGGTTATGTCACCTATGGTCATCCTGGTAGAATGTAAGTCTCTATTAGTGTTATATAATGAGACTAATCAGTTCGTGGTCCAGTCTTATACAAACTCCTTTTTATAGAATAATCCCGTTCACATGTCTCCACATGAACGATCAGGATCAGATCATTTGTAGCACTTTCCAACAATTGTAACATCTATAAAGCGGGTTGTATTCGTAGTGTCACTAGGATAAGGTACCCAACCTTATCTATTTACTACAGATCATTTAAGTTATTACTTAAACATGATCTACTTGTATGTATCTACATACATGTTTAAGTTACAAAAGATAACCTTGGATGTTAGTTTATTGGTTTGTGGGTTAATACTACTAAATGTTAAATAAAATATCTTATATTTTATTAAATAAATAAAATTGTTTGTACATTATAATTACAAACTACATAACCCATGAGATTTAGGACATCAATCCTAACAAAATCACCACTAGATCCAAAAGTATGAAATGAAAG
Source organism: Benincasa hispida (assembly GCF_009727055.1). Taxonomy (NCBI): domain Eukaryota; kingdom Viridiplantae; phylum Streptophyta; class Magnoliopsida; order Cucurbitales; family Cucurbitaceae; genus Benincasa; species Benincasa hispida. The sequence goes on along the minus strand of NC_052355.1, from coordinate 19,305,733 downwards.
ATGAAATAGGTATATTGAAACAAACAAATGCAAATATATATATATAGAGAGAGAGAGAGATAAATGTTAAAAAGAGAGTTGTATCCAGTGGCTTAAAAAAGGAACTTGAAAGAGTGTGCTCCTATGTACAAAAAACAATGAATTTACACATTCTAGATGTAAGGCAGCTCATCTTTGTTCTATGTGAGTTGGAGGAAAACAAAAGCATACAAATCTCATACAATTATATCAATATATATATATTATGAACAATGATTAGGTGCAATCTTATAATTCTATCACACAAAAAAGAAACTAGAAAAAAATTATTTTTTAAAAAATAAAATACCACGTGACAAAATTTTATTGAACTATATTTGGGATGCACCAAGATAGGTACATCCAAGAGAGTATCTAATTTTTTCTCATATTATCTCTAGATTCTCTACAATGCAAAGTTTTTTTTTTTTTTTTTTTTTTTTTTTTTTTTTTTTTTTTTTAATGATTGGGTGTGTCAAATGGCAATGTTATAAGATTAGAAGGATCAAGGAACAAAAGATATATAATTTTTTCATAAAAGCTTTTTAAAGAAATGATTTTATTGGACTAAATTTATTATTTTTTTAAAATACTAAAGGTAACAAATTATTTTAGTTACACTAATTACAAATATGTTTTTTAGTTACACTAATTACAAATATGTTTTCTTTTCCTTACTAGTTTCTTTTGGTCCATGTATGTCTAATTTATTTTTAAATTTGCCATGTGATCTTTGAAAATATATTGTATATTTTATCTCAATTTCTTATATTGTTTTTCATCTTTCGTGAAAAAAAACATTATTTGAATTCTTAGCCTAACCAAAATTAAAAAACAGAAACAGGTTTAAAAAATTTTTGTTTTTAGTTTCAAAACTGTACTAATTAGATGGTAGAGAAAAAAAAAAATTACAAATGTAGAAATAATGTAAAGAAACTTTATTTTCTAAAACCAAACGATAATCAATTAATTCTTTTTTTAAAAAAAAAAAATATGCACTTTTGATCATTTAAAATAATTTGAGATGAGTTATTTTAGCTTTGTTTGATGACGATTTATTATTTTTTAAATTAAAATTATATATTTATTTTTTCTCGTCCTTTCTTAATTAATCATGTTTCTCATCTTTCTAAAGTAAACATTTAGATCCTTAGTCAAATTTTAATTAAAAAATATATATTTTTAATTTAATTTTCAAATATTGACTAAAATTTTGAAAACATTCCTAGAAAGTAGACAACAAAATAAAGAAACCGATAGATAAAAGTAGTATTTATAGATAAGATAGTTATCGAACCAAAATTTGATTTTATTTAAAACACATTTTATTCCAATGTCACTAGAAGGTGAGGTATTGAAGTGAAAAGAATTAATAATAGATGAAGGAAGATAAAAATGATAGCAGATAAGTAACAGTTTCATGGGAACAATACAATATTTTACAGACTTTTCTCTGTATCTGCACTGTTTGTGTGTGAAAGCGAGGTATCTTGTGGGCCCTCATCTCTCTAATATTAGTTTTACGACGTATATTTTTATACAACTTGATCTCACTAAATTGTTCAATCTTAATTTATCAGATCATAAATATTTTTCTTATTTATTTTTTAAAAATATTTTAATTCAATTTTTTAGATATCTAATAAAGATGTGTTACATACAGATAGATGCGTTCTATAATTGGATTTTGCAATTTAAAGGTAGTTAGTGAAAGTGAATCTATATTGCTTTTTTCCTTTTTCATTATTTATTTTGTCATCAAATCAATTGAGAATGGAAAAAAGAGAGAGCCCACCATTATTTTCTCTCTAATTCATTGCCATTTCTTTTTATTTATGTTTACTTCAAATATGTAATTTAGATTGAGAATCATAACATTCTCACTTTTCTCCTTTAAATAGAGAAATTAAGAAATGAATTAAAAAAGTTAGTTCAACGTTAACTTAGTATAACTCAATTCTTTTTATAGTATATATATTCATCGACTAAAATGTTTGACGTTCGAATACTCACTCCACTTTTATAGTTTGACCATAATTTGATCATGCATTTAAATATCTAATTTTTATAAAGAAATATATATTGCATATGTTTTGAACAATAACATTTAAATCTCTCCATTATATACATTTTTTTTTATTAGCTATCAAATTTTTAACTATAGTACAAAATGTGAAAATCAAAATTCATAACTATATGATAAGATTAGAATCTCAACTTATTTTTGAGTGGTATGATATTATCCACTTTGAGTATAATAATTTTCATGATTTTTCTTTTGGAACCACTTAAAAGGTCTCGTACCATTGGAGATTTTGTCTTCATTTATATACTTATGATCATTTCCTTCCCTAACTAATACAGAATTTTGATTGTACTTCTAATACTATATATAAATCAAAACCCTAAATTTAATTAATAAGTGAATCAACATAGAACATTCGTTAAATTTTGTTTTAAAACTGTATACCATACCAACACGAGTATAATTTAGTAGGAATAAATGACATGTACTTTTTCTCTTGACGGGTTATAAGAGAGATATTGTTCTTCACCAACTATCTAATCTAATGTGGACAAAATAAGACAAAAAAACCCTTATCTCTCTCTATCTCTCTCTACTAACCTTTTACTCTTGTGTTAGATTTCTTGAGATCTTGAGTCCACTTTTATGTCCCTAACTCTTATGGCATCCATGTCCCATCATCTCTACATACATTGCCTCTAACTTATTAATTTACACATATATCCTTTTTTTTTCTCACATCTCCCTCCTAATTTCTCTCTTTTTCCCCTTTATTACCCCATTCTCCTTCTCTTCCTTCTCCCAACTTTGGTTTCTCTTTCCCCTCTTTTTCGTTCTTCTCAGGATTCAAGGATACAGTTGTACAATCTATAAAATAGATCTTGTTCGAGTAAGGTCGTCTTTTCCTTCTTCAAATCAACCCTAGGGTTTCTCCACAACCCCAATCTTATTTCATTCCCCTATTTTTAGGGTTTTAACAAATACCCATCTTCCCAATTACTTCTTTTTTCTCCCTAATTGATTCATTTATCCCTAATCTCCCTCATTTTACTTAATAGTCCTTTTTTTTCTCTTATATTCATCATTTAAAAGACAGATTCCTTCTACTTCATCATCATGCTGCCTCTTCCAGGTTAATCTTTCTTACTTTTTCCTTTTTGTTTGTGTTTATTTTTATTTTTTTAAAAAAATAAGGAAATTACAGAAGCTTTCTTTGGAGATCTGACTTTTCATTCAAAGTTTTGATCTGTTAGTTAATGGGTTGTCCCCCCTTCATTTGGGAATATGGGTTCTGTTTGCATAGAGATTATGTTTTTTTTCCCCTTTGTTCATCTTGATTATAGAGTTATCTTTTTGCTTGTTTTGGAGGTTCTTGAGAAGTCCCATGACAAGAAGAAGGAAAAATAAAAAAATAAAAAGTTGATTCCTAGTCTTAGATTTTCAAAGCCACCTGAATGCTTGGCTCAAAAAATTATAACCTTTTTTTAAAAATTGCTGTTCCCAACTATGTTCTTTCCTCCCCCACTTCTGTGAAAAAGAAAAAAAAAAGTTCTTTGAAGTACAAGTAGATTCATTGTAATATCTTTTTATCAATCTAGATCCTAATTAATCTTCCAATTATTATTTTCTCAATTTATATACATTTTCAAGTCTTTTCCCTTCTCATCTCATAATTCAATTTAGTTTCCCTTTCATTCTTATTTTGGTGTTTTTTAGGAGTGTTCTCAAATCAATTTAAGTCAACTATATATCACTTATACAACATTCGATTCGAACAATTTTAATATCTTAAGTAGTTGACTACCGTAGTTTGATTAATAATTAACCTATATATTCTCGGAAAATCCCACGATCGAGTTCATCATTTGAATACAAGATCTTGCATGGAGAAGCAGAGAGAGAGAGCTTCCTTCAGTCCACTCATGGAGGGATTCAAAAGGGTTGCTGAAGTAACTGCCGACTCATTCACTCAAACACTCAATAGAACTCTAAAAAAGAAACCCCACAAAAAGAAGGAAAAAAAAGACTCAAAGTATATTCTTTTCCTCTATTGTGATTGTGTGAATGAAGCGGGAGATATTTTGCACTCTCTTTTTCTTTGCTTGGACTGAAGGGAGCTCCTCCTTTTTACTTCCCCATAAAAACTATCAAACCTCAAATCTCTCAATGGCTTACCTTTTTTTTTTTTCCTCTTGATGTGTTTTGATATCATTTTCCCTAATTTATTGGGATGAATTCGGGATGATTTTTTTTTTAAAAAGAAACAGAAGGTAAGAGGGATAAGTAGATGTACTTGAATATCTCAACTAGGTTTTATAGCATCCTCATCGTACTCGCTAAACCGTTTGAGACGAATTTGAGAGAGTGGAATATGATTAATTTGTTAGAAACACTCTCGATTTGAGGATTTAATGTAACGTTTGGTTAGATGATCAAAAGTTATTAGAAGGGAATCATGAAGTGAGAGATTTCTTCTATTGAAATCTCGTTTAATAACCATTTGGCTTTTGAGAATTATGTTTATTTTGATCATGAAGATTAAACAATTGGGTTCTTAGCCAAATTAAAAAAAAAAAAAAAAAGATTCTATTTTTATATTTCAAAACTTGAGTCTTGGATTTTGGAAACGCTAAAAAAATGTAGACAACAAAACAAAAAAAAAAAAAATTAATGGGTGCAAGTAGTGTTTATATGCTAAATTTTCAAAAACAAAAATTCACAAACTATTTGGTTATCAAATAGGGCTATTTGCATCTTGTTTTCCCTAATTAATAAACTCGAGATACTTCTCAATGTTGGATGATATCGAAATAATGAAGAGGTTCTTTTACCCATTTTTCATTTTTTAATAGTAGTAATGTTTATTTTTCATTAGATAAAATCATTTAGTTTGGGATTAGGTTTATCTCTTCATTATTATCCTACGTTAATTTTTTGGTCGAGTTCTATGTGGGACAGAAAAATTCGAACTTACAATCTCCCTTAATCGAGAGTATATGTCTTGATGCAATCGGAGACACACATATTATCCACAAATGAATAGGTAAGGATACATATACAATTATACCCTTGACTCAATTATTGCATTTCAGCATTTTATGAAACAAAATCATTGTGTTATTTTATTTATATATCTTAATTAACTTTTTGCATCATTGGTCTTGCTTGGTGAATGGGAGGCTCTTAAATCAATTTTCACTTTAATTTCACTCTCTCTCTCTTATTGTGTTCTTTCAGGCTAAGACCTTTCACAGCTACCTGCAAACCTGTTCCCAAAAAGGTAAAATTTTTGGTACCTCATCTTATCATTCACTTACACACACAGGTGAAAACATAGGAATCAACCAAAACCAAACCAAACCCCTTTTTCATTTGATAACCAATCTATTCGATTTGGTTTGGTTCGGTTTGGTTCTGTTAAAAAATAATAGCATTGAAGTACACTACATAGGTATGTTTAAAATGATTTTTCTTAAAAAAAACCCTTCTCAATATTTCATTCAATAACTTTTAATTTAATTAGAATTCAATCTTCTTAACAAACATTTTTATGGATGATAATTAAATTAGCTTTAAAAATATATATATTTGTAAATAAACTTTTTCATATGCTCTTTTATTTGTGTAAAAGTAAAGGATTAGAAAAGTTAGGTTAATGAAATGATTAGAGGAAAAAGAGTTCAATTCATATATACAGAGGTTACTTCAATCTAATTTCATTGTTCGAGATGCAATGATTTAGATTTTAGATCTCTTTTTAAGTGTACTTGTTTTAAATAGCAACACTGCTGAAAATATTTTCAGATATAGCAAATATCACTTTCTATCAGTGATAGACACAAATAAACATTTGATAAACAGTGATAGATGTCTATAAGTATCTATCACGGATAGTTAATGACATTTTAATATATTTGTAAAGAAGTTGACCCATTTTTCTGTGTTTGAAAACAACCCTTTGTAACGTAAGGTTGGCTTTTTTCTTTTTTCCATTTAATTTCCTTGGTATTTTTAAATTAAATGTTCACCTACAACCCTTAAGTTATATTTGTTTAACTATTTATTGATTTAGAAGTGTTATATTTTTTATCATATATTTAAATTTGCAAAATACAAAAATAAATATTACTTCTAGATTTTTAGATGTGTATGTATACACACACACAAAAGATTAAAAAAAAAAAAAGGTGGGAAATAGTTTGAAGAAAAGATTACCTAATTATATTCTTAGATATGTACTGAAACAACCCTTGGCTTTTATTTTATTTTCTATTTGTTATATATGTAGTATATATAGCAATTTTCTTTGCTTTGTAATTTACTTAATTTTTTTAAAAATTAACTAACATTGGACTTTTTCTTTTCTTTTCTTTTTTTCCCCTTAAAAAAACACAAATTCTTTGTTTTCTAAATTTGCCCATGATTCTCCTGGAATAAAATATTGTTTCTAAAACATTAAAACTAAATAATAAATTTATACTTCTAAAATTTGTGACTCAAAACTAATAATAATATTAATTAAAATCCCAAACTTTGAATCAATTTAAAATCTTTATCAGGGTTCTAAATTTAACACCAATGTTTCTGTAAATATAGAAATTAACATGTATTAGAAGGAAATGTTGATCAATTAAATATATGAATAATAGCCATTTTTCATTAATTTGAGTAGTTTTTCATATTCTCGCCCACCTTTGTTTTTATCTATATAACTATTTATGGAGAATTACATTAATTATATTTTTGCTACTTTGATATAATTTCGAGAGAAGATAAATTTTGTTTAGCTATAATTTTAATGAAATGAAGGGAAAGTAATTTTTTAGTATAATTTTAATGAAATGAAGGGAAAGTAATTTTTAGTATTAATTTTGTTTAGCTATAATTTTGATAAAATTTCGAGAGAAGATAAAATTTCTTAATTTTTTAGTATAAAATTAATCCAATTTCAACCCAATTTAGTAATATCAAAAAGGGGAAAATGAAGGCCCCGTTTTGTAATCGTTTCTTTTTCTTTTCTTTTCTTTTTTTAAATTAAGCCTATCGTTTTCTATTTTTTACCATGAATTTCATGTTTCTTAAATATAATGATTGAACTATTAGCCAAATTCCAAAAATAAAAACAAAATTTTAAAATCTACCTTTTTAGTATTCAAATTTTGGTTCGTTTTTTTTAAACCACTAGTAAAAAGTAGATAACAAAAGAAGAAATTTAGAAGTAAAAATAGTGTCCATAGACTTAATTCTTAAAAATAAAAAATTAAAAAAAAAAACAAATGATTACTAAACAAGATCGAAGAAAATAGAGCCAACCTCAACATATCCCTAAAAGCCAAAGATGACTTTGCCCATATTATTCCTTTCAAAAGCTTCATGTTTGATGATGGCAGATAAAGTGAAGTAACATCTGAATTTCCACTCTTTACCAGCTTTCTTGTTTATATTTTCCTCCCAATTTATAATGTATTTGGAATAACTTTTTTTTTCTTTTCCAAAATAGTCATGATTCAACCAACATAAAATTTTAATTTGTACTATCGATCTCGAGAATAGAAATTCAATTTACTCACCTCACATATTATCAAAATATATATATAAATATATATTACTAATTCAAAGTGTATTTAAATATTTTCCGAAAATAATTGTAATGATTCTAAAAGAAGTTAATAAATAAAAAATATTTTTAAAAATTGAATTAGTTTAAAAACTATTTTTTTGAAAATACTTTTGAGAGTTAAAAAGTGACTTGAAAAAAATTTCAAAATATGGAGTAAGAAAAAAAAATTATATACTTGTAATTAATAGAATCGGTTTTGAATGTAGTGTAGTTGAATAAATTTGTTATTTAAAACACATTACATAACGTAGAAAAGGGATTTGGTATGATATGTTTGAAATGTCTAGAAAAAAAGTATTTTTTTTTTAAAAAAAATCATTTTTATATAAATTCTTTTGATAAAAATGGTTGAAAATATATTTTAAAAATATTTCAAAAGTTATTTTGAGTAATTTTTAAAATACTCTAATTTTTTTCAAAATTAAACACTTAAAAAGTTTTAAGCCAGACACACACTAAACCTAGGAAAATAACTATTGATTTAGCTCCATGTAGACGGCTAAATCTAATTGTTTTCACAATTATGATGATCTTTTGACATGTTTTCTTGTAATTCGACTTGATTGTACGTTTCATACGTCCATCATTAATAATATTATTCTTTATATAAGAAAAGAAGAGGAAAAAGTGTTTAAGCTATGAGGTATTCCAAAACACTCTCAACAATTGAAAATGAAGTATTTCTTTTCCAAAACTGCATTTTTATTTTAGTATATAGTTCATGGAGTTAATTGTAATATCCAACCTTCAATTTTATCTTATTGTCTTAAATATTTAACCTAATCTCTCAATATAGTTCGATCAGTTAAGTCATATGCATTAGATTCTTCTATTATATAAATGGTAGATTATCTATACATAATTAATAAATGAGGTTAAAAGACACTTTTAGTCCATAAACTTTCGTAGAAGTAATAACTTAGTCCTCGAAATTTAGTTAGTAATGATTTAGTCATATACTTTCAAAATTGTAACAATCTTGTCTCTAAACTTGAATAAGTCACAATTTAGTTCATATACTCTGAAATTTTTGTAACAGTTTAATTTAGTCCATATTATGAAAAAACTCTTCAAAATTAAGTGTCATCTTTATTATGTAACAATTTGATCTTTTTTATATTTTATATAAAAAAATGGATTCCTGGTAAACTTATCAATCTACATTTGTAAGAATTTTTATTGAATTATACTAATTTTTTTTAATAATATAGACTAAATTGTTATAAATCATAAAATGCAAGGACTATATTGTTATTTATTATAGTTCAAAGACTAAATTATTGCACATTAAAAATTACAGGGACTAAATCATTACCAATTAAAGTTCAAAGACTTAGTTGTTACTTCATAAAAATTTAGAGACCATAAATGATTTTTAACCCGTAAATTACATAAGATTAATCTATTAACAAAAACACTCAAAATCAAACCAAATTAAAAACCCTAACCCTAATCACAAAATTTAGTAAATAAATAGTGTGCTACACTCACAACCCATTAAAAGAAGATATACAGCATGATTAAAAGAACTAAAACCTAAAAAGATAGTAATCACAAATTTACTTATAGGGTATCCACAAACCTTCAAGAAAAATAAAACTAAATCAACATACTAATTTATATTGTTTTTTCATTTTTCTATTTACGAATTTATAGTACAACAGAAATAAGAAATTTAAACCATAAATCTCTTGGTCGTTAATATATATACTACATGCATGTCCCTTGAGTTATGCTCACTTTGACTATCTACTTATAATTTAATATCACAAAGTCAAAAAAATTTAAATATAAGAACTAAATTTAAGAGCACATGTATATACGAAAGTTAAAATATCATTTTGATCCCTATATATTGAAACTTGTCCCTATATTTTCAATTATCCAATTGTAATCTCTTATTTTTAATAAATCCTAAATTTAGTTCTCAATGCTAATTTAATTGTTGATTTTTTAATAAAACTTTTTTTATCAAACATTTTAATTATAAATTTTAAAAATATATTCACATATTATATTTTTAACATGAAAATTATTATTATTATTATTATTTAAAAATTATAAAGGTTAAAATTAAACCATTAAAAGTATTAGGAAATTTGAACTACTTCAAAATATAGATCAAAATAATATTTTAATATGTGTATGTATATATTATTATTTCTTACAACTTTCCATATTGGAGGGAAGCAGCTTCTTCTTTTTATTTTATTATATGAATTTTATTTTCACGAGAAAAAGAAAAAAGTACACTCTGAACTGAGTTTCATTTTATATAAAAACGTGCCATTTTGGTCCACTTGGATTTATAATAATGCCCTCTTTTTATATTGTAAACAACTGTCATGTTTTTTTTTTTTTTTTAATATTTATTGTTAATATTTCATTTGTGTGGACATTACATCATTTTGTCTCCCATCATGGGATATATCACATTTAAATCCCTTCTTGTATTCCAACCTTCACACAACTATTACTTAAAAATTCCAATACATCTTTTCAAAAAAAAAAAAAAATGAAAAAAAGAGAGAGAGTTCACGTACATTTCTATGTTTACTTCAAGAGCTTGAAGGCTCTGATACCATTAAGGGTCGAGATTGAGTGCTACTTATAAAATTATTATTAGGCCTTCTGCCTACTAGCAATTCCCCTAAGATTTTGACACTCGTCTCAACAAATAAAGATTACATGATTGAAAAATTCCAAATGTGGCAGCCAGGACAGGACCCCTGACTGACAAAATATCTTTTGGAATCTTTCTTTTTGATAAAGAAAAGATTACGATAAGATTTTGTCGGTAGGACAAGACCCCCACTTGACCTTATCTCATCATAATGCGAAAAGAAATAAAGTAATAAAGCAAAAAGTAAAGCAATAAAGATAGATGGAATATGTCTGCAATATCTTCAAACACACTTCGTAAGATCTTCAAATGATAACTATTGATGATGTCACTCACTTTCTCCTGAATGGCCTGGATTGGAACGACTATTACATATATCTACCGTATCAACTCTTTTGAGACTACGATCCAGGGTCTTACTTCTTCGGCTACCCCGCCTATTTTTGATTGTCCAATGTAATCCTTATGAGTTAATGGGATATTATAGTCATTTCTCTTACAGTGGTCTGTTCTAAGCTTTCCAATCTTCAGCTAACCGTTGTGGCCGGTGGGTGATTAATCCACTCCAGGAACATACTATTTCCATCATCTCTACCTCAAATGTAGGTCTTTATAAACAACGATGATAATTGCAGACTGATTTCACACCTATGTACAAAAGTGATTTAAATAATTTACATAAAGTTAAATAATAATTTTGAATCACCATTATTTAGACTAATTTAGCTGTGAGTCTAAAAACGGGTCATTGATGTCGTAATCGGCGAATGGATCGTAATCATCTTCGTCATCTTCGACTTCATTATTCACAAATGTAGAAGAATTTGCATCTTCTTGAGTTTCGTCATTGTCTGATAATTGCTTGACGATTGTATTGAGAACTGAAGTAAAATCAGCGTGTGATCCTACTCCAGCAAGAGAACTCATAATTGAAGTTTTTGTCAAAGTAAATTGTTCATCTTCTTAGCGTGATAGATCATGTAGATGAACATTGGCTTTGAACCAATCTTTTAGCTTTGACGCTTCTAGGTGAGAGTAGTCAAACTTTTCCCACCACTTGACCCTTAATGCTTTGCTTAAGGCTTTGAAGTTTCTATATGGTCCTCGATGGAAATTCCAACAAAAAATCCACGGAATTTGAAAATATAATACAAATTTAAACATCCTTGAAATAGGAGACGCATAGATACTAATTTGAAAAAGGTGGTAAGACCTTTGGACTTCCACTGGGAAGATTTCTTCTGATAATCCAAAGTAGTTCCACCATGATTAAAACCAATTTGAAAAGTGGGTTTTGTAAGCTTGCTTAGAGAATGTCACAAACCAAGAATGGTTGTATGCTTGAAACCAGAAAATATTATACCATGCTCGCATGTAGTCACAGTATGTATATGTTTGAGGTTTGAAAGGCTTTGAGAATTTCTTTGCTATAAACATCCCTTGGTTCCAGTAGGATGGAGTTAGCACTTTGAATATTCTCAATTTTGAGTATACAATTTTTGAAGGATCCGAACGATCCGAAACATGAATGATCTCCACGGACTTGATGTCTACCAAGATGAATTCGTAGAAGGTTCTCGTTTTTTATACATCTTCTGGAAGGTAATTGAACCCGTGAGGGAATATTTGAGAACAAACTTCCTGAATGGATGATCCGTCAAATTCTGGCTCAATCGCTAGATCGACCATTGTTGTTTTTGTGAAATATCCCGAAATGTTATTTTTGTCAAATTTTGGCTTTACTACCTGGGAAAATGTTGATGGGCTTTTTGGAATTAAGGTTGAAGATGGCCTCATAGGTCTCTTATTTGAACTGCTTACTCTCGAGGGACGTAACAGTGTTGTTGAAAGTTGAGGAGGTAGACTTAAGGAGCCTGATTGTATTGAAAGTGCCTTTTAGGCATTGCCTTGACGCCTTCTAGACACGACTTCAAAGTCGGTGTCCATGGCATAGTTGTATGCACTCATGGGAGACGACACAGAAGATTAAGAGATGGGTTGTTTTCCATTTGAACTACTAGCCTTGGAAGGGCTAGCCTGAATTCTCTGCGACGACGGAGGCCGCCTTGGTGGCTAGGCCATCCGGGGGGTTCCATGAACTTCTAAGGATTTATGAGGGAGATGTTTTTCTTTTTTAGGAGGATATTTTCTTGAGAGGTGCTCTCTGCTTAGATAATCTACAAGAGAGTTTTCTGTGCCTTTTATAGGCTTAATTTTAAAATCAAAATAGGATAAGGTTGCCTGCCATCTTGCAAAGATTTGCTTTGACACAGGATTCTTTACATCTTTTTCAAAGATGTATTTACTGGCCTTTGAATCCGTTCGCACTAGAAAATCATTGTTGATAAGATCTCCTTGGAACTTTTGAACGCAATTTACTATTGCGAGAATCTCCTTTTTCACTGTGGAATAGTTCTTTTGAGTATCATTCCAGACTCTAGAATAATAACGGACTACTGTATCTTTTTCGTTAATTTCTTACTTGAGGATGTCGCCGTAACCAATGGCAGATGCATCGGTTTCCACAATTGGAAAAGCCTTTTCATCCATTAGCGATAAGCATGGGATGCCTTTTGCTAAAGTTTTTATTGAGTGGACTGCTTGAGTATGCTCGTCCATCCATGGTTTTCGATTCTTTTTCAATCATGTAATCTTTATTTGTTAGGACGAATGTCAAAATCTTATAGGAATTGCTAGTAGGCAGAAGGCCTAATAACAATTCTATAAGTAGCACTCGATCTCAACCCTTAATGGTATCAGAGCCTTTAAGTTCAACTTTTCATCTATTTTTCTCTCTATGGAGTAGTCTTTCTCTCTAGAGCCTTGGGGGAAATGAAGCATGAAAGTTAAAATTTTCTTCAAAGGTATGGCTTTTAGTCAAGATCTTAAACTAACATTCAAAGAAATTTGAATCAGAAGTCTCTCTTATCCTTGAAAGGCTAGAAGGTATATCATATTTAGTGATTAATTTGTATTCTATCCGAAAGAAGGCGTGGTTAACCTTGATGGCGAAATACAAATTACCACAAAATGAGATGTATTCGTTTAAGTCTTACAAAGATTAAAGATCGATCGATTGAAAATTCTAATTTGTTTCAATGTTAGTTTAATATCACTACTTTCATCACACCTTTAAAGAAAGTTTTGATAGATTGCTTCAAGATCCCAAAGTTCATTCTCTCTCTCCATGCTTTCTAAATTACTCTCTAAGATTTCTTGCCCCCAAACGATCCTCGATAATACTGCCTCTTCCTTACAATCCAAAGAACCTCAAAGTATTGATGATCCTCTAAGTATCATTCAAAAATACAATTCAGCCGAAGCAGAAATTACTAAGGTTGAAGATAGTCTAAAAAATTGGACCATTCCTAAGCTGGATCCAAGACTGATCTATATATAAGATCAATAACTTCAATTTCCCTCAAACTGACGTCATTGTCATCACCGAGAAAAATCTCACAATGAAGGATGAGTTTACCGAAATCAGCCTTCTTCCAATAGAATCTATAGAGCAAGCTATAGATAGATTCAAATATCTACACATCGGATGTGTTCAAGTTTCCCTTAAACCTCTATTCAGAGAAGGATTAGACGTTCCAGTCTATCTTTCCCTTAGAGATAAGTGGCATCTTCGATTTTCACATTCTATTCTAGGAATCGTCCAATTAAACCTTGAAAGAGGACCGGTTTATTTAACATGCAAACAAGGATTTACTATTTCTCTTCAAGACGCAAATCTTCGAGATTAAAGGCCTTTGTACCATCTGTCTCCTCCTTTATGACAGATTGAAAAAGAACCCAAAACTATGGACGGACGAGCATACTCAAGCAGTCCAATCAATAAAAACTTTACAAAAGGCATCCCATGCTTATCGCTAATGGATGAAAAGGCTTATCTAATTGTGGAAACCGATGCATCTGACATTGGTTACAGCGACATCCTCAAGCAAGAAATTAACGGAAAAGAAACAGTAGTATGTTATTATTCTGGAGTCTGGAATGATACTCGAAAGAACTATTCCACGGTGAAAAAGGAGATTCTCACAATAGTAAATTGCGTTCAAAAGTTCCAAGGAGATCTTATCAACAAAGAGTTTCTGGTGCGAACGGATTCAAAGGCTAGTAAATACATCTTTGAAAAAGATGTAAAGAATCTTATGTTAACGCAAATCTTTACAAGATGGCAGGCAATCTTACCTGTTTTGATTTCAAAATTGAGCCTATACAAGGCACAGAAAACTCTCTTGAAAATTATCTAAGCAGAGAACACCTCTCAAGAAAATATCCTCCTAAAAAAGAAGAAAATCTCCCTCATAAATCGTTAGAAGCTCATGGAACCCCCTGGTTGTCCTCAGCCACCAAGGCGGCCTCCACCGTTGCAGAGCATCCAGGCTAGCCCTTCTAAGGCTAGTAGTTCAAAGGGCAAACAACCCATCTCTCAATCTTCTGCGTCGTTTCCTATGAGTGTAGACAACTATGCCATGGACACCAACTTTGAAGTCGTGTCTAAAAGGCGTCAAGACAGTGCCCAAAAGGCACTTTCAATACAGTCAGAATCCTTAAGCCTTCCTCTTCAACCCTCAACAACACTGTTACGTCCCTTGGGAGTAAACAGTTCAAATAAGAGACCTATGAGGCCATCTTCAACCTTAATTCCAAACAACCCATCAACATTTTCCCAGGTGGTAAAGCCAAAGGTTTTCCAACCAAGGCCACAAATTTCGGGATATTTCATAAAAATAACAATGGTCGATCTAGCGATC
Source organism: Benincasa hispida (assembly GCF_009727055.1). Classification (NCBI taxonomy): domain Eukaryota; kingdom Viridiplantae; phylum Streptophyta; class Magnoliopsida; order Cucurbitales; family Cucurbitaceae; genus Benincasa; species Benincasa hispida. Next base: position 19,290,683 of record NC_052355.1, on the reverse strand, counting down.
GAGCCAGAATTTGATGGACCATCCATTCAGAAAGTCTGTTCTCAAATATTCCCTCACGGGTTCAATTACCTTCCAGAAGATGTATAAAAAACGAGAACCTTCTACGAATTCATCTTGGTAGACACCAAGTCCATGGAGATCACTCATGTTCCGGATCGTTCAGATCCTTCAAAAACTGTATACTCAAAATTGAGAATATTCAAAGTGCTAACTCCATCATACTGGAACCAAGGGATGTTTGTAGCAAAGAAATTCTCAAAGCATTCAACCATTCTTGGTTTGTGACATTCTGTAAGCAAGCTTACAAAATGCACTTTCCAAATTGGTTTCAATCATGATGGAACTAATTTGGATTATCAAAAGAAATCTTCCCAGTGGAAGTCCAAAGGTCTTACCACCTTTTTCAAACTAGCATCTATGCATCTCCTCTTTCAAAGACGTTTAGATTTGCATTATATTTTCAAATTTCGTGGATCTTTTGTTGGAATTTCCAATTAGGACCATATGAAAACTTCAAAGCCTTAAGTAAAGCATTAAGGATCAAGTGGTGGGAAAAGTTTAACTACTCTCACCTAGAAGCGTCGAAGTTAAAAGATTAGCTCAAAGCCAACGTTCATCTACAGGATCTATCTCGCCAAGAAGATGAACAATTTACTTTGACAAAATTCAATTATTAGTTCTCTTGATGGAGCAAGATCACACGCTGATTTTACTTCAGTTATCTATACAGTCGTCAGACAATTATCAGACCATGATGAAACTCAAGAAGATGCAAATTCTTTTGTATCTGTGAATAATGAAGTCGAAGACGACAAAGATGATTATGACCCCTTCGCCGATTACGACATCAATGACCCGTTTTTAGACTCACAGCTAAATTAGTCTAAATAATGGTGACTCAAAATTATTATTTAACTTTATGTAAATTATTTCAATTGCTTTTGTACATAGGTGTGAAATTAGTCTGCAATTTTCATTGCCGTTTATAAAGACCTACATTTGAGGCAGAGATGATGGAGATAGTATGTTCCTGGAGTGGATTAACCATCCACCGGCCACAGCGGTTAGCTGAAGATTGGAAAGCTCATAACAAACTACTGTGAGAGAAATGACTATAATATCCCATTAACTCATAAGGATTACGTTGGGCAATCAAAAGTAGGCGGGGTAGCCGAAGAAGTAAGACCCTAGATCATAGTCTCCAAAGAATTGATACGGTAGATATATATAATAGTCGTTCCAATCCAGGCCATTTAGGAGAAACTGGGTGACATCATCAATAGTTATCATTTGAAGATCTTACGAAGCGTTCTTAAAGATATTGCAGACATATCCCATCTATCTTTATTGCTTTATTGTTTGCTTTATTGCTTTATTTCTTTTCGCATTATGATGAGATAAGGTCAAGTGGGGTCCTGTCCTACCGGCAAAATCTTATCGTAATCTTTTCTTTATCAAGAAAGATTCCAAAAGATATTTTGCCAGTCAGGGGTCCTGTCCTGTCTGCCATATTTGAAAATTTTCAATCATGTAATCTTTATTTGTTGGGACGAGTATCAAAATCTTAAAAGAATTGCTAGTAGGCAGAAGGCTTAATAACAATTCTATAAGTAGCACTCGATCTCGACCCTTAATGGTATCAGAGCCTTCAAGCTCAACTTTTCATCTATTTTTCACTCTGTAGAGTAGTCTTTATCTCTTGAGTCTTGGTTGTATGCTTTGAGAATTTCTTTGCTACAAACATCCCTTGGTTTCAGTAGGATGGAGTTAGCACTTTGAATATTCTCGATTTTGAGTATACAATTTTTTAAGGATTTGAACAATCTGGAACATGATTGATCTCCATGGACTTGGTGTCTACCAAGATGAATTCGTAGAACGTTCTTGTTTTTTATACATCTTCTGGAAGGTAATTGAAACCGTGAGGGACTATTTGAGAACCGACTTCCTGAATGGATGGTCCACCAAATTCTGGCTCGATCGCTAGATCGACCATTATTGTTTTTATGAAATATCTCGAAATTGGTGGCCTTGGTTGGAAAACCTTTGGCTTTACCACTTGGAAAAATGTTGATGGGTTTTTTGGAATTAAGGTTGAAGATGGCCTCATAGGTCTCTTATTTGACTGCTTACTCCCGAGTGACGTAACAGTGTTGTTGAAGGTTGAGGAGGCAGGCTTAAGGAGCCTGACTGTATTGAAAGTTCCTTATGAGCACTACCTTGACGCCTTCTAGACACGACTTCAAAGTCGGTGTCCATGGCATAGTTGTCTGCACTCATGGGAGACAGCGCAGAAGATTGAAAGATGGGTTGTTTGCCCTTTGAACTACTAACCTTGGAAGGGCTAGCCTGGATGCTCTGTGACAGCGGAGGCCCCCATGGTGGCCGAGGCCAGCCGGGGGGTCCATGAGCTTATAAGTATTTGTGAGGGAGATATTTTTCTTTTTTAGGAGGATATTTTCTTGAGAGGTGCTCTATCCTTAAATAAGCTGCAAGAGAGTTTTCTATGCATTTTATAGGCTCAATTTTGAAATCAAAGTAGGATAAGATTGTCTGCCATTTTGCAACGATTTTTTTTGACACAAGATTTTCTACATCTTTTTCAAAGATGTATTTACTGGCCTTTAAATCCGTTCGTACCAGAAAATCTTTGTTGATAAGAATCTCCTTTTTCACTGTGGAATAGTTCTTTTTAAGTATCATTCAGACTCCAGAATAATAACGGACTACTGTTTCTTTTCCGTTAATTTCTTGCTTGAGGATGCCGCCGTAACCAATGTCAGATGCATCGGTTTCCACAATTGGATAAGCCTTTTCATCCATTAGCGATAAGCATGGGAAGCCTTTTGCTAAAGTTTTTATTGATTGGACTGCTCGAGTATGCTCGCCCGTCCATGGTTTTGGGTTCTTTTTCAACCTGTCATAGAAGGGGAGATAGATGGTACGGAGGTCTTTAATAAAGTCTTCAATATAATTTGTGCACCTAAGAAAGCGCTGGAGCTATGTCTTGTCTTGAATAGTATCTGAAAACTTATCCACGAAGTCTAGCGATCGTTGGATTAGTTTGATTATTCTTTGATTAATATCATAACCAAGAAATCTAAATTTTGTTTGAAACAATTTGATCTTTGGTAAAGATACCACAAGACCATTTGTCTTAATGATGTTGAAAAACACTTGCAAGTGCTTAAATTGTTGTTCAATTGTATTTGAGAATACCAAGACATCATCGATATAGACGATGGTGAAATCCTGATATTTGTAAAATATGTCATTCGTGACATTTTGGAACTTTGAAGGAGCATTTTTTAATCCAAAGGGCATGACATTCCATTGATATTGTCCGAAGGGGACGTTGAAAGTTGTTTTATATCTGTCCTTTGTAGATACTTGGATTTGCCAAAATCCATACTTCATATCGAACCTTAAGAAAACCTTGGCTGAGGTTATTCTTTTTAACAAATCTTGTCGATTAGGAATTGGATACCTAATCCATTTGAGAGCCTTGTTAAATGGCTTATAGTTGATTACCAATCTCGGAACTCTTCGTTCCTTCTAGGCTTGATTATTGACGTAGAAGGCCGCACTGAACCATGGGCTTTTTGATGGAGTAATAAGCCCTTTTCGGAGGAGCTCATCAATTTCTGCTTTACAGATTTTGATTAGGTCTTTTGACATTTGAATGGGCCTGGCCTTTGTGGAAATTTGTGTTTCGTCAAATCTATCAACATATGGGAGCTTAACTATATGCTTTTTGCGAGCCCAAAAGGCATTTGGAATATCCGAGCAAATTTCAGCTTCCATTTTCTTTAGCAAATGCTGGATTTTCCTCTGTACCGAAGGTTTAGTAATTTGGTCAGCAACCTTCTTATTCTGATTGTCATCTTGAAGGAACTCGATTTGCTTTTCTTTCTTATAAATCCTACTGATAAACTGCTAGATTTCTTCCTCAATATTTGAAATGTACTTAGGAGTTATCGGATGATAGAACTCAAAAGTCATTACTTTTCAAATTTTCTGAGATGATAATCATTTCTCAGAAACATGAAAAGGGTATAATTGAATAAGGAATGGTGTGCCCAGGATAACTTCCTCTGACAAGTCTTTGACTAAAAGAAAGGTGTTAATGAAACACACATCTCCTTTGCAAATATGCGCTTTTAGCAATTTATAATTAATGTGAAGTCTCTGGTTGTTGGCTCCTCTCAGAACTTCCATTGTTTTTTCAAAATACCTTAAGGATATTAATCTTTCTTGGATGACGTTTTGGTCTGCTCCAGAATCTAGTAAGGTAACTGCTTCGAACTTGAAGTCCTAGACCTTAATAATGACCTTAGATAACCATTTTTTATTGTAGACTTTACTGATATAGTTGATTCGTTCTATATCATCCTTTTGAACTCCTGAAGTTTCTCCTGGAGGAATTACGTTTGTGGATTGCTGTTGGAAATTACAGATTGCATTTTCCAGAATCGTCAGTTGTTGCTTATTGATTGCAACTTCCCTTTTGAGTTTCTTGACTTCCATGTGGAGGTCAGAAGCTTTTGCGGGTTCTTGGAATGTTTCATTATTGACCCGATTAAGTATTTCCTAAAAGAAATATTGAATTGGTTCCAAGACTTGAGCCTTTGCACTTTGTCCTTCTAGAGACTCTTGGAGTTTTAGGAGGACCGTTTTTCGAGATATTTCATCAAGAAGCTCTTCTACTAGATAAAAAAGGTGTTCCTGATCTCTTGTTAGAACATTGATACATCCTATGTAAGGGACGCTTCTTCTGAAAATTGAGAGGAATCAGAAGAGTATCTTTCAGAGGAGGAATCTCCAATAACTTCATTGATTATTCCCTCGGAAGATGATTCTTCTGAAATAGAGATTTCATCTTCAGACCGGATGGCAAAGAGAAGAGAATGTTTTAGATCATTGTCAATCTCTAGGTTGTTGATCTTCTTTATCAAGGGGCATTTATTAGGATAGTGTCCCTGTTTGTTGCATCGAAAACAAGTGTTCCTTTCTGTTTGGAATACTTCTTGTTTCTATTGTAGTATTTCCTCTTTGGGGGTTTTTCTTCATCTTTTGTTCTTCGTCCTTTGTTATAAGGTTTCTTTGAGAATTTCTTCTTTTTCTTTGAGGGCGGTGGATCTTGTTCAACACCGTATTGTTTGCAGAAAATCCCTAGTTCCTTTCGATAATCTGCATCTTTGATGATTCTTTGATTATGCTTGTTGTCTTTACAAAGACTTAAGCATAATGTTTGAATGTTACTGGTAATGTCTCCATAAGTGAGAGAATTCCAGTTGATTTGATTTCCTTCGAAGATTTCAGACATTTTCTGATAAAAATTTTCGGCAATATAAGGAGGCAATCCTGCTAGAAACTTTTGTTTCCAGATTTCGTCTCCACAAGATGTAAGGTTGTAAAGACGTGCCATAAAAACGTCTTTGTACCATTTGAAATCACTCATCTTCCTGCAGCACATCTTGAGAAGTGCTTCAGTGGCTTGATTATTGTAGATGACTGTTCGTCCTACAAAATGCTTCATTGCAGTGTATACTAATGAGATAACCATATCTGGTTCATTTTGCATTATCTCCATTGGGGCTATTCCTGCTCCTAGATTTCCCTCTTGTTTTACCGTAACTGTTTTTGTGGCAGTTAGGATAATCCTGTCTTTCTTGTTCAGAAAGTTGATTGTGCCACCAGCTTCTCAGATTTCCTGTGAATCCTGAAACCAGAATGTGAGTTGTGCTTAAGACAATTTTTCTAGTGCTATATACGGTAGTAGCTAGAAGCATTTCTTGGAAAATATTCATCATTTGCTTATCAGAACATCTTAGATCTGAAGGAGAGGGTTTTGCATAATGATTCTTCATTTCCGTGCTATAAGAGACCACGAGAAGGATCTTTGTATAAGTTGTAGAAGTCTCTTTGGACTCTCTTATCATATTAACAGCTGTGGAGACTTCAGTCTTCTTTGAAGATTCCGCTTCTCCTTTATTAATCTTGAATACTGATAATTTCTTATTAATCTCAGCTAGAAGTTCCTTTGGATTTCCTTTCAAGTCTCCAATGGGAAAAGTATTTGGTTAGAAGATTGGTTGGTTTGGATCAATCTTTGGTATACCCTTAAGGCTTGCACTTGGGGCAGCCTTTTGATCCTTTATTTTCTCAATTGTCTAAGAGAAGGTGGTTAACATCTTGTTTGAATAATTCAGTTGATGCTAGATGTTTTTAATTTCTTGTAATCCAACTTTCGAGACCTTTTCTTCATCGATGGTTTTGTACGGAGAGGATACCATCTTGATGGATGGGACTACCGGGTGAGGAAAATAGGATTCTTCCTTAGGAGGATAATCTGTAACTATCTCTTTTCCACTGGTTGTAATCCAAGTGGGACTTTGTTTTAGAGTGAGACAACGACATTCTGCCGCTTCATCTCTTTCTTTCATTCTTTTGAAGAAATCTCCTTTTAGAATGAAAGCTTCTCTAGTCTCCTTTGGTTGAGATATATAGAGATCTATATATTGACTGTACTTTCGCTCGTATCTTTGCTCAGGAGCTTCATATGTCGATAGTACATTAATTTGGTTGTAAATTGGCTCTGATCTTCTTTCCATGTCGGATTGAATAGGAGATAAAGAACGTTCGTTTCTTTCATACTGAATGTCCGAAATCGATCTATCAAAATCCACGGACGTTCTCATTGACTTAGATCTAGGGATAGATCTGGAAGTGTGGCTACTTGGGTGTGTTTCGAAAGAAATGCTTGGCCTACTACTCATAATTTCAATAATCCTGGGATATCTTGGTTCTGAATTGAACTAAACTTCAATATCCCCGTTATGGTGCTCTGTGATCGTAGCATCCTCACTTTACTTTGTAACAGGAGTATTTGCTCCTGGAATTCTCTAAACTGGATTTTGTATGAGTTCACTCCATTGTAGAAGCTTTGGGACAGTCATAAAGGATTTCTCGATATTGACTTCCATAAGCATGGTGCTTCTCTTAGGAGATATTCCTAAAGCTCTTGACGATACATTTGTATGCATTAGTTTTAAATAAACACGATAGTAGGCGAAAAACGACATGGATCCGTCTTTTAACTCGAGGCCTTCAAAATGGACAAAGGTATTTTTTTCCAATAATAATAATAATTTTATGAGTTATTGCAGCATTTCTAAAGCTAATTATAACAATAGTTTAACGACTAATAGTTGCAATCCTTTAAATGGTTGGAATTAAAGTAGAATTGAATTTATCATAATCTATGAAAGTTAATGGGTATTTAGGGTTAGTATATTTACAAATATTAACTAAATTTAAGAGTATATGTATATACAAAAATTAAAATATCATTTTGATCCCTATATATTGAAGCTTGATCAATTTTAGTCCCTATATTTTCAATTATCCAATTGTAATCCCTTATTTTAAATAAATCCTAAATTTAGTTCTCAGTGCTAATTTAATTGTTGATTACCTAATCATATCACAAAGTCGTTATTTGATAGATGTCTATCACATATATCTTTTGGAATCTTTCTTTTTGATAAAGAAAAGATTATGATAAGATTTTGTCGGTAGGACAGGACCCCCACTTGACCTTATCTCATCATAATGCAAAAAGAAATAAAGCAATAAAGTAAACAGTAAAGCAATAAAGATAGATAGGATATGTCTACAATATCTTCAAGCACACTTCATAAGATCTTTAATTGATAACTATTGATGATGTCACCCAGTTTCTCCTAAATGGCCTGGATTGGAATGACTATTACATATATCTACCGTATAAACTTTTTTGAGACTACGATCCAGAATCTTACTTCTTCGGCTACCCCGCCTACTTTTGATTGCCCAACATAATTCTTATGAGTTAATGGAATATTATAGTCATTCCTCTAAGAATGGTCTGTTCTGAGCTTTCCAATCTTCAGCTAACCGCTATGGCCGGTTGGTGGTTTAGGGTTTCTATGTTTACTTCAAGATTTTTAAGTTTGTCTATTTCTTCAAACATTTTTAATCTTATGTTTAGATAACATATTCAGGTTTGTTTCGGGTAATCATTTTAAATGACAAACGGTTGAAAATACTTTTAAGTATAATAAAATATCACTGTCTATTAGTGATAAATGACGATAGACTTTAAATTGAGTGAATTTGGAATGATATCAATTTGAATTGTTCAAATTGAATTTCAATTCGAAAATGTTCAAATTAAAATTAGGGTTTTGAGTTTGAATAAATTCAAAATCAAATTAGGGTTTGTTTAATTATATTCAATAAAATTAAACGAAATTGGAGAGTTTATAATATTTAAATATTGATTTAAATATTAATTACATAGATAAGATTCATATTTAAAATTAGGTATGTGATTAATTTAATATTTGATATTAAATTATTTAATTAATTAAAAATCAAACTAATTTCCAATTTTAAATTCAATTTGAGAAATTGAATTTGATTATTTATGAATTAAATCAAATTGGTTTTAATTAATTTTGAATTAATTGGCAAATTAGAAATTAAGAAATTAATTTGAAATTGGAAAAATAGTTTTAGTGGGGTTTTCCCACATTAAACCAAGTAAGAGGTGTAACCTCCTTTCCATCCCACCTAATCCCACTTCAATTGTTGGAGCAGCTGCTGGCCATCAATCAAATTGAAGGTGGTTGCATGTTGAAATCCAATAAAAACTCTCAAATTTGAAGAAGAAACTAAGGAATTTAAGCTGGAAAAGAATTTTTTGTTACTTCTTCTTCTTCCTCTTCAAACCCATAAAAAACACCTTCACAAATTCACTCAAATTTGAGTTCTACCACTCAAATTCAAGGCTGAGAATAGTAGAGAAGATCTTTTGGTAGTTCACTGTCGATTTGAAGCTGATTTGGAGTGAAGAGCAGCTTAGAATTGGAAGATTTCATCATAGGTAAATTCAACTTGAAACCCACTTCTAAAAATGTCTTTTAGCTTACTTTAGAACTCAAATTAAATGTAATTAGAGTGATTATTGATTCTTTTTGCTTCTGTTGCATGTTAGTTTATCCCATTAATTGGTATCAGAGCGTGATTTAAGCACTCAATTAACGTTAATTTGAGTTTTGGTAGGTGAATTTCTAAAGTTGCATGTTTGGACTGATATGGATGGTTTTTTTCAACTTAGGCTTTAGATTCTTCTTTGATTTCAATGTTAAATTTATAATTGGCTCTTTTTTTATGAGCTTATATTTGTGCTTTAGAGTCTATAATTTATTTGGAGTCATTAGAGTCCGTTTTAAGCTGTAATTTGGAGATTGAAGTAAGCAAGGTCATGAAACAGCAGCTATAGGATTGCATTCTGCCCAGGCATCGCTGCAACGCTCCGGCGTTCTTGGTGAAGACAGCATTGTTGCAACACTGGGATGAGCGTTGCGACGCTGTTCATCCCAGCTAGACCGGTTCGGGCGGAAGAGGCTTGGTTCAACCGATTCAGCTCTATTCCAATCTGATTCAACCCTATTTGGACTGGTTCAACCCATTATGATTTCTTTGGAGGTCTGGTTCAAGCGGTTCGGGTCTGATTCGAGTTGGTTCGACACTAAATTGAAGCTGTTTTGGACCCCTTTTTGTAATAATTTAGTTATTTTGCTTGCTTAGGATGCCAAAGTTAAACCATATTAGTATTTATTTAAATAATTATGCATGTGATGTATGTTGTATTTAAATTTAAAAATGTTTGTGCATATAGTATGCCATTTAGATTTAAAATCCCACGATAGAAAGCATGTTCCATGCATTATTTATATATTATAATTTATTATAATGTATACAATGCATATTTAGGGTTTCTGTTATTTAATATATCTGTTATATTAAGTTTGAATGCCTTTTATGCAAGTTGAGGATGTAAAAGCATGTCTAAGTTTTATAAGTTGTTATAAAATTGAATTAGACATTAAAATCCATAACAAAGATAAGCTACATGCTCACATAGGTTAAACATTTATTTTAATAGTTAAAATAGGTCACTATCTTATAAATCACGGTTACAAACTCAACAGGTATGTAATCCTATCTAAGACTGAGGGGTTTTAAATTGACGGACTACGGAACACCTCCTACCTGGGATTATGACCAAATAATTGAGCGTTATTAACCGATTTTATAAGCGTACGTGAGCGGTGTGAGGTAATAAAATGGTTTATCATCTAGACACCGTAGGTTAAAATCCAATTATAAACATTATACTTGGATAAACCACATAGACTTAGGGTTTTTATAATTAGCCGAAATAAACCTATGTATAATTTTACCCAAATATTAGAACACTTCAGTGGGAGTTTAATAACTTATATGATAAGTTATTAGAACACTTCAGTGGGAGATTAATAACATATTCGATGCATTATTTTTAGCTCTCACGTCCCTAAGAGTTCACAATCGGGACCTAAGCAGTACTTCGTGTCATCTTGGGAGTGGCCTCTATTCGGAAAGTATTTGCATAAATCAAGATTCTGGTGAATAAGTGGAAGTTGTTCAAACATAAATCAAATATATAATACATAGATTTTAACTTCTACGTCTCCACATAGTTCACACCGTGAGATTCATATGATGCTTTGTGACTTCCATTCGGAAAGTGTTTGTAGAAGTCAATAACAAGGTGAACAAGGGAAGTAGTTCATAGTAAGTGGGTGAAGGATATGTGCCAACGTGTCATGCGGTCTCTTTCGTTAGTTTTGACCTTGAGATTTCTATGTTGCGCCTGCTGGTTTGCTTTAGGTGGCCCTTGCTAGTCGTTTAACGACGACTATCCCCTTGGAGGGTTGTAATATAGGATTCAGAATAACTCAAACTCTAGAAATGGATTTCTTAGGTCCATTCCCAACCTTGACTCTCCATTTCGTTACAATAGTTGGGACCGAGCTCTAACGTCTGAAAATGGAGGGTTACACTTACAGAATTACTAAAGTGTAAGTAATTTCTAACCGAAAACGGTAACTAAACAACTATAGGAATAAGAGTTATTCTGGAGATAGTGTTTGGAAAATTTTTTTTTGCTTTAGTGAAGGAGTATTTGATTGCCCCTTGGTAGCGCGTATTCTGACTCACTATAGTATCGTTGCAAGTAAATTATGGTTATGGGTATATTATTACTTGTTTTGTTAAAACTTGACTTTAGATTTAGTTGCAATTTTCTAATTAGAATTTATTTAAAATTTTTCGGCATGTCGAATTCTTCTAGAATACTTGCTTCCAAATTAACTAACAGTAAAATCAAATCAACATACAAATTACTAGCGGTTAATGGTTCTAAAAGAGTTTTAACAGAGGATTGTTCTCTATCTCCTAACTCATCTAAAGTTTTGAACGATATTGATGAGAATGCAAAATTCGAACAACAAGATAAATGATTTACTAGTTATTGAAACATGTTTAGTGAAAAACAATAAAACCTGGATAATTGATTCAGGTGCCGCTAATCATGTCTGTACTTTCTCATAGGAAATAAGTTCCTAGAGACAGTTGACAGAAGGAAAAACAATCTTTAAGGTAGGGACTGGGGAGGTTGTTTAAGCTAAAACAGTGGGAGATATGGAGTTATTTATAGGAGATAAATATATTTATCTTAAAAATATTTATTACATTCCTTCTATGAAGAGGAATCTAATATCTATCTCTTATTTGCTAAAACAAAATTATAAAATTTCTTTTGAAAATGATGAAGTGTTCATCAACTCAAGTAATAACCAAAATTGTTCTGCAAAATTAGAAAATAACTTGTATTTGTTAAAACTGATTGAAGTTAGAGCCGTTTTGAACATAAATATGTTTAAAACTACTGAAACTCATAAGAAAAAAAAAGTTTCTCCAAATGCCTACCTTTGGCACTTGAGACTGGGTCACATAAATCTCAACAGAGTTGAGAAACTGGTTAAGAACGGTCATCTAGATAAGTTAGAAGTAGTTCATTACCACATTGTGAATCTATTCTTGAGGGTAAAATGACAAAAAGATCTTTTTCTAAAAAAGGTCTTAGAGCCGAAGAACCCTTGAAGCTGGTACATTCAGACCTTTGTGGTCCTATGAATGTTAAAGCTAAATGAGGGTATGAATATTTTATTAGCTTCGTTGATGACTATTCTAGGTATGGGCATTTTACCTAATGCACCAAAAGTCTAAAACATTTGAAAAGTTCAAAGAATTTAAGGCTGGGGTTGAAAACCAATTAGGTAAAAAGATTAAAACACTTCGATCAGATCGAGGTGGTGAGTATATGGATTTAGATCTAGAACTATTTGATAGAACATAGAATCTAATCTCAACTCACAGCCCCTGGCACACCTCAGCAAAATGATATGGCAGAAAGGAGAAACAAAACCTTGTTGGACATGGTTCGTTCTATGATGAGTTATGCTCAGTTACCAAATTCTTTTTGGGCCACGCAGTTGAAACTGCAGTGTATATTTTGAACATGGTTCCCTCGAAAAATATTTCTAAAACACCTAACAATCGCTGGACAGGACATAAAGGAAGTTTAAATCACTTCAGAATTTGGGGTTGCCCAACACATGTGTTGGTGCAGAATCCTAAAAAGCTGGAACGTCGTTCAAAAGTATGTCTATTTGTAGGCTACCCAAAGGAAACGAAAGGTGGTTTCTTTTACGATCCTTAGAAAGACAAGGTATTTTTATCGACGAATGCAACCTTCTTGGAGGAGGACCACATAAAAAATCATCAACCTCGCAGTAAGTTAGTAATAGAAGAAATGTCTAGAGAAACGACAATTGCATCAACAAGAGTTGTTGACAGAGCAAGTCCATCAACAAGAGTTGTTGATGAAAATGGTACGTCACATCCTTCTCAAGAGTTGAGAATGCCTTGTCGTAGTTGGAGGGTCATGCAACAGTCTGATCAGTACATGGGTTTAATTGAAACTCAAGTCATCATACCAGATGATGGCTTAGAGGATCCATTTACTTTCAAACAAACAATGAATGATGTGGATAAAGACCAATGGATTAAAGCCATGGACCTTGAACTGGAGTCTATATACTTCAATTTTGTCTGGAATCTTATAGATCAATCTGAAGGGGTAAAACCCATTGGTTGCAAGTGGATCTACAAGAGAAAATGAGACCAAGCTGGTAAGGTACAGACCTACAAAGCAAGACTTGTGGAAAAAGGGTTTATCCAAAGAGAGGGGGTAGACTATGAAGAAACTCTTCGGTTTCCATGATAAAGTCAATTAGAATACTCTTGTCCATAGTTACATTTTATGATTATGAAATATGGCAAATGGATGTCAAGACAACCTTTCTGAATGGCTATCTTGAAGAGAGTATCTACATGTCTCAACCAGAAGGGTTTATTGAACAGGGTTAAGAGCAAAAGGTTCGCAAACTTAATCGATCCATTTTTGGGTTGAAACAAGCATATAGATCCTGGAATATGAGATTTGATACTGCAATCAAATCTTATGGCTTTGAACAAAATGTTGACGAATCTTATGTTTACAAGAAAATCATTAACAAAAATGTCGCTTTTCTGGTGTTGTATGTTGATGATATTCTACTTATTGGAAATGGCATAGAATTTCTAGCTGACGTTAAGAGATGGCTAGCTAAGTAATTCCAAATGAAAGATTTGGAAGAAGCACAGTATGTTCTTGGGATCCAAATAGTTCGGAACTGCAAAAACAGAACTTTAACACTATCTCAAGCATCTTATATAGATAAAATGTTATCTAGATATAAAATGCAAAATTCCAAGAAAGGAAGGTTGCCTTTTAGACATGGAATTCATCTGTCAAAAGAACAATGTCCTAAGACACCTCAAGAGGTTGAGGATATGAAACGAATTCCATATACATCAGTAGTAGGGAGCTTGATGTATGTCATGTTGTGTACACGTCCCGACATATGCTATGCAGTTGGAATAGTCAACAGGCTTCAGTTCAATCCTGGATATGATCATTGAACTACTGTTAAGAACATTCTCAAGTATCTTCGGAGAACGAGAAATTATATGCTCGTGTATGGTGCTGAGGATCTAACCCTTCCTGGATATACTAATTCTGACTTTCAAACCGATATTGATTCAAGGAAATCTACTTCGGGGTCAGTATTCACTCTAAATGGAGGAGCAGTTGTGTGGAGAAGCATCAAGCAAAGTTGCATTGCTGACTCTACAATGGAAGTTGAGTATGTAGCTACAAGTGAAGCAACAAAAGAAGCAGTATGGCTCAGAAAGTTCTTGACTGACCTGGAAGTAGTTCCTAATATGCACCTTCCTGTCACCCTCTATTGTGACAACAGTTGAGCAGTTGCAAATTCAAAGGAACCTCGAAGCCATAAACGCGGAAAGTACATCGAGTAGAAGTACCATCTCATCAGGGAGATTATACACAGAGGAGACGTGATTGTCACATAGGTAGCCTCACAAGACAACCTAGCTGATCCATTTACAAAGGCCCTCTCGGCTAAAGTGTTCGAGGGTCACCTAGTAGGACTAGGTCTACGAGATACTTATAACGAGGCAACTGGGAGAATTTATGGGTTTCTGATGCCCTAGTTTATTATATTTATTCTTTAGTATTTATTCTCTCATTGTAACTCAACATTGTATATATATATATTAATCTACTAAAGTTTTAGTTCAAGTAGGAGTATTGTTGGGTTTTTATATCATAAAACTCACAGTTTATGAAGTTAAACATATTCTGTAATCAATAAAGATGTTATTCAACATTTCTTCAATAAAGTTGCTATTGAATCTATTAATTGCATTCATAAAGTCTAAATCCAATAAACTAAGATCCATGGCTATTATATGAATACTTGAACTTTATGTAGAGATATAAAAATGGATCAAGTTCGAGTAAATAGCCAAAATGGTCTATAGTATATGATTAAGGTTGAGTACCTTATTCTGGTAACACTATTCAGATTCATTCATGTATTGACTTGAGGAGTGGGGCCATCTTATGCAATGAGTTTGCATAAGATCGAACCAAGAAATAAGTCACTCTTAATATATAATGGTGTTTACTATTTAAGACTGACTATTTTGCTTAAATTGCCTAGGTAACTCGATCTTAATCCTGAGCTAACTATGAACTCCTGTCTATTCGAGATTATCCTTAGATTTGCATGGATGAGGGGTGGCTCAATAGCGCTCGCTCAATAAGCCTCCCATTTCAGGGATAAGACCGGGTAGATAGCTAAAGACATAGGGTGCAAGACAGAATTCACGCTTGCCCGATTTAAGGATAGAAGAAAGGTTGTTCTCTTAAGTACTAAATCCAAGTATTGAACAAGAGACCCCACCCTCTCACTGGCCCGAGAGGGATCCAATTTAATGATTGAACCATAAACCAATTGTTCATTAGAGGATCAGTGGGAACTTAAGGAACAAGACGTAATATCAGGGGTAAAATAACGTATTGACCCAACTGTTATTACGAACAACTTGTGAAGGGTCGAATTACTAATTATGGTTATATCATGTGAACACAAATATATCTACATTGAGGAGGGTGTAACTATCGAGCTATAGTGGTATGACTTGATAGTTAACGAGTACTGATTAATTCGGTCTAAAGAGTTTAGCCAATTAACTTTAATAATTGGAGCTTATGATCTGTAGGTCCATAAGGTCCATCTACTAGCTCGTAAAATATGAACACCTCGAATTATTAAATTGAGTGAATTTGGAATGATATCAATTTGAATTGTTCAAATTGAATTTCAATTCGAAAATGTTCAAATTGAAATTAGGGTTTTGAGTTTTAAAAAATTCAAAATCAAATTAAGGTTTGTTTAATTATATTCGATAAAATTAAACGCAATTAGAGAGTTTATAATACTTAAATATTGATTTAAATATTAATTACATGAATAAAATTCATGTTTAAAATTAGGTGTGTAATTAATTTAATATTTGATATTAAATTATTTAATTAATTAAATTTGTTTAATTAATTAAAAATCAAACTAATTTCCAATTTTTAATTCAATTCGAGAAATCGAATTTTGAAATGTTGAATTTAATTAATTGTGAATTAAATCAAATTGGTTTTAGTTAGTTTTGAATTAACTGGAAAATTAGAAATTAAGAAATTAGTTTGAAATTGGAAAAATGGTTTTAGTGGGTTTGTCCCACATTAAACCAAGTAGGAGGTGTAACCTCCTTTCAATCCCACCTAATCCCAATTCAATTGTTGAAGTAGTTGCTGGCCATCAATCAGATTGAAGATGGTTGCATGTTGAGATACAATAAAAACTATTAGATTTTAAGAAGAAACTAAGGAACTTGAGCAGGAAAAGAATTTTTTGTTACTGCTTCTTCTTCCTCTTCAGACCCACAAAGAACACCTTTACAAATTCACTCAAATTCAAGGTTGAGAATAGTACAGAAGATCTCTTGGTGGTTAACTGTCGATTTGGAGCTGATTTGGAGTGAAGAGCAACTTAGAATTGGAAGATTTCATCAAAGGTAAGTTTAACTTGAAACCACTTCTGAAAATGTCTTTTAGCTTGCTTTAGAACTCAAATTAAATATAATTAGAGTGATTATTGATTCTGTTTGCTTCCGTTGCATTTTAGTTTATGTCATCAATTGTTATCAGAGTGTGATTTAAGCACTCAATTAACGTTAATTTAAGTTTTGGTGGGTGAATTTCCAAAGTTGCATGTTTGGATTGATATGGATGCTTTTATCAGCTTTGGCATTAGATTCCTCTTTGATTTCAAAGTTAAATTTTTAATTAGCTCTTTTTTTATGAGCTTATTTGTGTGCTTCAGAGTCTTTAATTTATTTGGAGTCATTAGAGTTCATTTTAAGTTGTAATTTGGAGATTGAAGCAAGCAAGGTCATAAAGCAGCAGCTACAGGATTGCATTCTCCCCAGGCAGCATTGCAACGCTGCGTCCGAGCATTACAACATTATTCTTGTTGAAGACCGCAGTGTTGCAATGCTGGAATGAGCGTTGCGACGCTGTTCATCCCAGCTGAGCAACGTGTGGTTCGAGCCGATTCGTACGTGAGAGGCCTGGTTCGACCGGTTCAACCCATTATGATGCTTTTGAGGTCTTGTTCGAGCAGTTTGGGTCCGGTTCGAGTCGATTCAGGCTGTTCTACACCAAATTGAACTTTTTTTTGACCTGTTTTTGTAATAATTTAGTTATTTTGTTTGCTTAGGATGCCAAAGTTAAACAATATCAGTATTTATTTAAATAATTATGCATGTGATGTATGTTGTATTTAAATTTAAACATGTTTGTGCATATAGTATACCATTTAGATTAAAAATCCCACCATAGGAAGTATGTTACATGCATTATGTATATGTTATAATTTGTTATAATGTATAGAATGCATGTTTAGGGTTTCTGTTATTTAATATAACTGTTATATTAAATTT
The DNA here is from genome assembly GCF_009727055.1 of Benincasa hispida. Classification (NCBI taxonomy): domain Eukaryota; kingdom Viridiplantae; phylum Streptophyta; class Magnoliopsida; order Cucurbitales; family Cucurbitaceae; genus Benincasa; species Benincasa hispida. The sequence goes on along the minus strand of NC_052355.1, from coordinate 19,273,280 downwards.
GAATTCCTTTCATGCATATTGTGGATGTAAAAGCATGTCTAAGTTTTATAAGTTGTTATAATTTGTTATAATGTATAGGCCTCAGCAGAACGGTATATCTGAACGGAGAAACATAACCTTGTTAGACATGGTTCAATCCATGATGAGTTATGTTGAGTTGCCTAACTCATTCTAGGGGGTATGTAGTAGAGACTGTAGCTTACATTTTGAATAATGTTCCCTTTAAGAGTGTTTCAAAAACACCTTATGAGTTATGGATAGGGTGTAAAGCTAGTTTATATCATTTTCGGATCTGGTGTTGCCCGACACATGTGTTGGTGCAAAATCCTAAGAAATTGGAACATCGTTCAAAATTATGCCTATTTGTGGGTTACCCTAAAGGAAGAAGAGGTGGTCAGTTTAATGATCCTCTAGATGATAAGGTAATTGTATTGAAAAATGCCACATTCCTTGAGGAAGACCACATACGAGATCATAAACCCCGCAGTAAGCTGGTATTGAAAGAGATTTCAAAAGATGTTACAAACGGATCAACAAAAGTTGTTGATCAGGCTCGCTTATCAAGAAAAGTTGTTGATAGATCAAAGATATCTGGTCCATCATATCCTACTCAAGAGTTGAGAAAGCCTCAACGTAGTGGGAGGGTTATAAGACAGATTGACTGCTATATGGGTTTAACTGAAATCGAAGTCACCATACTTGATGTTGGCTTAGAGAATCTATTAACTTATAAACAAGCATTGGATGATGTTGATCGAGAGCAGTGGATCAAAGCCATGGACCTTGAAATAGAGTCTATATTTTTTAATTAAGTCTGGGAACTTGTAGATACTCCTGATGAGGTAAGACTATCGGTTCTAAGTGGATCTACAAGCGTAAAAGAGACCATACGGGGAAGGTACAGGCCTATAAAGCCCGGTTAGTAGCAAAGGGTTATACCCAGGTTGAGGGGGTGGACTATGAAGAAACATTCTCACCTGTTGCTATGATTAAATCAATAAAGATACTCTTGTCCATTGCCACTTTTTATAATTATGAAATTTGGCAAATGGATGTCAAGACTACCTTCTTAATTGGCAATCTTGAAGATATTTTTTATATGGTTCGACCAAAAGGGTTCATTGAACAGGGTCAACAGTAAAAGGTTTGCAAACTGAATAGATCTATTTATGGATTGAAATGGGCATCCAGATCTTGGAATATAAGATTTGATACTGCGATCAAATCTTATGGCTTTAAACAAAACATTCAATGAATCGTGTGTATACAAAAAGATCATCAACTCCACTGTAGCATTTCTAGTTTTGTATTAGATGATATCCTACTTATAGGGAATAACGTAGGATACCTAACTGACAGAAAAAAATTGGCTAGCAACCTAATTTCATATGAAAGATCTAGGATAGGCACAGTATGTTCTTGGGATTCAAATAGTTCGAAACCGAAGAACAGAATGATAGCTATGTCTTAAACATATTATATAGACAAGGTGTTGTCTAGGTTTAAGATACAAGATTCCAAAATAGGCCTTTTACCTTTTAGGAATGGAATACATTTGTCAAAGGAATAATACCCTAAGACACCTCAAGAAGATGAGGATATGAGACGGGTTCCCTATGCATCAACAGTTGAAAGTCTGATGTATGCAATACTATGTACTAGTCCAGACATATGCTTTATAGTAAGGACTAACTGATCTGAAAGTTGTTCCAAGCATGCATCTGCCAATCACTTTGTATTGCGATAACAGTAGGGTAGTAATGAACTCCAAATAACCTAGAAGCCATAAGTACAGAAAACATATTCAGCGCAAAGATCATCTAATTAGAGAGATTGTGCTGAGAGGAGACGTTATTGTGAGACAAATAACGTCTGAGCACAATATTGTTGATCCGTTTACAAAGGCCCTCCCGACTAAGATTTTCAAGGGTGACTTGAAGAGTTTAGGACTACGGGTAGAATAAATAAGGCAAGTGGGAGAAATTGTGGGTATGGGATGCCCAAGTTCATTGTATTTAAATTTATCTCACAGTATTCAACTTTGTTGTAACTCACTAGAAGTTTTAGTCCAAGAGGGAGTTTGTTGGGTGGTATGTCCTAAAACTCGTAGTTTGTAAACAGTAAACATATATGAAGTTTATTCAGACAAATGTTTTTGAATGAAAATGATTTGATAACTCTAAATCCAATAAACTACGCAATTGTAATGAATACTTGAACTTTATATGGAGACATAAACTAGATCAAGTTCGAGTAAAACAACCTAAATAGTCTATAGTACTTGGGTTAGGTTGGATACCTAATTCTAGAGATACTATTGAATATGACTCGCTTTATGATTGTTACAAATATTGTAAAGTGTCATAAACGATGTGAACATCATTCAATAGTATCTGTTGTGACTGTGATTATGATAAGGGATATATATATCTGTGTGTGTGTGTGTGTGGATTGATTCATGCTAAGCATCTATTGTGATTGTTAGCCTTTTTTATCCAGGCAGGTGTACACTTTACAACTGTTTGTGTATTCCTTCGGGATTCACACCCATGACTAATTATGTGCACATTTATAATTGTTTATGTACCTTCGGGTACATACCTACAACTGATGTGTGCTCCCCTAGGATCACACCTATAGTTGATATGTGTACCATTAGGATACACCTACAATTTTTTGTGTACCTTCGGGTTACATGCCTTTGACCGATATATGTTCTGATATGTGTTCGTTTGAGATCACATTTATGACTGATATGTGACCTGTTTAGATCACCACAACTAATGTGTTATGGTTGTACACTAATTCCTAGATAAAATGATTAACATGTTAGCCAGAGGGCCCAGTAGTGGGTCACTTACCAAGTATTTCATACTCATCATTTATTCTTTTATGTTTTTTTAGGTAATGACAGGAATAGGTCGACGAGTGACAGATGGGACCCAACACATAGCCATATGGGGATAAAAGAAATTGCTTCAGCCCAATCTTTGTATTTAGTCATTTAAATGTTTTGAAATTAGGTTCTAATGTCAGACAGGATATTTTATTGTTTTGAATGTTTTCGTTATAATTGTCTTTAGAGGACCTCAGATAAATGTTTCATTTATTTGCTCATTTATTGATTTAATAAATTGATTTGAAATAGTCATCCCTATTTCAATAGATTTATGCTTTATTGATCAAAATAGTTTGAATGTAAATGTGTAAGTAAGAACAATGACCCCTGTCAGAGTACTCATAAAGTCGGGTCATTACATGAATACTAGATGTATTTGGTCTTGATCTCATAGGTTCTTTTGAATTTATTTTTTCTCTAAGAATTGGAAATTGTTTAGACTCATGTTCAAATCTTATTTCTACTTTCCCATCTGGATAATCAATGATATGGGAAAGTTCTTTCTTCTTTTTAGGAGGAGTGAAGGAATTATCAAGAATCCACTTTGGATTTCTAGTGATTTCATCCCATGAAAACATCATTGGGATTCTTACAGAAGATTTATATAAATTGGTTTCTACGAGCATAGTTTTCTCTTTGATGGATTCTACTAATGCTCGTGGTTCTATTGTAGTGGTTAAAACTTTGTAAGTAACCTTGTATAAAAGCGTTACATTGTTGACTCCATCTTCTAAATCTAAACCTTGACCAATGTTATCAAGGCTTAAAGTGTTTTGGATGTGTGGATCGCCAAGTGCCACCGTGAAGTTTGGAAAACAATTGAAATAAAAAGAACCATCGGCTAAATTTGATTTTTTTTATTCCTAATAGAGAATTTGAAAAGTCTTTATGATGCTTGTCACGTAAAATAGCAAGAATAGGCATATTTAGACTGGATCTAAACATTGCTCTTAAAGCAACTTGAAAAGATCTTATATGGAGGAAAGCAAATTCTTCTTTATGTTTTTCAATATCTTTTCTTGGAAATAGTTGGATTGAAACAATTTTTCTGTATCAGGAATGCTTCTTTCAATAATTTTGACACAACAATTTTCTTTAAAATTAAAAGTACTATGAAAATAAATTGTTCTTGGATCAAGCTTCGACAGACCCCAATTTTGAAGGATTATGTTCTATGTTTGTTATGTGCAAGGATTCATTTGTAATACTTGAATCATTGGAGGAACCTTGATGTTGCTCCACTATTTCTTCTTGAGAGGGCTCCCCTATTGGAGTCTTTTTATAGAACATTCTTACTAGGAACTTGGACATTATTCGTTATATTGGAAATGGAAAGATCTTCAGACGACGAACAGGACAGCAGCAAACAGTCAAGTCACTGCGGTTAAGAAAGAATAAAACCTGCAAAACAGAAGCTCGTTATAGGCTGAGTCGCGAAACTCACTCTCTTTAAAACGTTTCACGGCTCTGTCCAAGTGTACAAGCAGGTCAGAAATACTGCCACATCGACCCCAGGATAAAACAACATAAAAAGAAAATCCGATTGGAAATGCACCATTACCGATCGGAACACACACCCTTTCTGACTAACTGTTCGGAAAACGAAAAGTGGAGTAGAAAAATAGGAGAGGAGAACTGAAAACTTTCGAGAGGATTGTGTACAGAAGAAATGTGTGAAAGAAGTGCTAAAGGCCACGCCTTTTATAGGCCTTCAGCATGGAATGGTCGAGTGAGAAAGAGACAGACAGCCTTAGAATGTATGAGGGGCCGAAAGACTCGTGCAGAAGACTCACCGAAAGACTCGTTGGAAGACGTGCGTGGAGGACCAAGTTTTTTTCGATTTTAAAACATAAAAAAATAATAAATAAAAATAATAATATGATAATCACACACATGCCTCACCCGACCGACAGCAATGCACATGTGAGATGTCCACCAAATCAACATTAGTCTATCTCCTCACTCCCTTCAAAACATAGGTACCTCTTGGGGTCTAAACTCAAAGCTCAAGGTTGGAATATATAAGGGAGGCTTCCAAATCAAATGTTTTCAATGTGGGATTCTTCAACCAAAAGTTGGTTCCCTCTTATTTTTTAAAATTAAATTTTCACCCAACAAGTTAATTAAAGAAATCATTTTAACTTTAAATATTTATCAACAAATAAATTATTAACAAAATTAATCTTTACCAGGAACTTCTTCTCTTTCACCAGGCAATGCTAGGCTGATTACCGCTAACCAATGGACTCATCGTGCATTCTTTTACGTCTTATTGCCAGGACCACGAACTAGACACAATCATGCTGGCAAATTAAGAATAAGATCCTTTGAAAGATTAATTTTTCAAAGGTAAGAAGGTATAGTAATAAATATTAAAAGATTTAATAAGTTCTTAAATCAACTCTTAATCTCTCTTCCCCAGAAAATAATTTGAAATCAATTGAAAATTTTGAAGAGATTTTCTTTTATTGATTGAATGTCTCTGATACAATTGCTCAATGCTAACCGTAAAGAGAATTAGTATCAAAATTACAAGATAATGGCAAGTCGAAATTATCAAGTTTTATGGAGATTGAAAGTAGATTACAATTTGGAGGACTTTTATAGACCCTGAAATTCAAAAAGAAATTGAAAGTAGAAAATTAAAAGATATGATCGAATCAGACAGGACATGACCCCTTATCTGATAAGATCTTTAAAAAAGCAAAAGTATAATCAGTTTATCGATATTTTCATCAAAATTTATGTAAATTTAGACCTCGATATTATCGTGGAGTGATTGATTATCAAACATGTCATCAATTCCACATATATATATATATATATATATATATATATACATTTTTTTTTAATTCATTATGGTCCATGTAGTTCTAGTTTTGAGCTACACAATTAACCATTATATTCGGAGGCGGTTTACCTCATTAATCCACTCTTCTGGTGGAGTAACTCAATTTAAGCCTCCTGTCTCTCCCTTTATAGGGTTACAAGATTGACTTTTGTCCCCACTTCATACTGAACCTCGACCAAAGGTAGCTTCTTATATTAAAAAATCAGATCTAATCAATTAACCTATTATTGAAACAAAATATGAAAGGCTAAACCTCCTTGAAACTGTTCAAAAAATATACCTAGAAGATTTTTGGTTTTACCCTGGGAGTTTACATCATTGCTCACTCACTTAGAATAAGGGTTGGAAAAATTTAAAGAGAGGCAATCCGAAAGTATTCAAGCTTTGATTAGCCTCAAGCACGTGTTGGGGAACCCCATATGCAGAAGTGACGCAAACTACCTTTACGTCCGTTCCACAACTCCAAAGGTGTTCTTACAAAACTCTTGGAAGGAACATAGTTGAGGATATACACTGTAGTCTCCACTGCAAAACCCCAAAACGAGTCCAGTAAGAAAGCGTAACTCATCATCGACCAAACCATGTCTAACAAGGTTCTATTTCTCCTCTCCGCTACACCATTCTGCTGAGGTGTACCCGGCGCTAAAAGTTGGAAAATGATTTTATGTTCTATTATATAGTTCTGGAACTCCGAATCCAAAAACTCTCCACCTCGATCCAATCAAAGTGTTTTAATTCGTCTATCCAATGCATTTTCAACTTAAGCCTTGAATTGTCTGAACTTTTCAAAAGATTCTGACTTCCGTTGCATCACATAAACATAGCCATACCGAGAGCAATCATCAGTAAAAGTGATGAAATACTCATAGCTTCCCCTAGCTTGCACATTCATCAGACCATAAAGGTCAAAATGCACTAACTCTAGAGGCTTTTGGCTCGATAACCTTTTCCAGAAAAAGGTCTTTTAGTCATCTTGCCTTCAAGGCAAGATTCGCACACCGGTAAAGAATTTTCCTCTAACTCGCTTAGAAGTCCATTCTTCACCAACCTCTAAATCCTATTGAGATTGATGTGCCCTAATCGAAGATGCCAAAGTTGGACATTTTCTTTTGGAGAATCTTTTTGTTGTTTATTTTGAGTTATAATAGTTTTAAACATCTCTATGTTATGGAGGGAACTTGTTGCTAACAGTATTAGCACATATAAATTGTTTTCCAGTTTTACTGAACAGATTTCAACTCCATCTTTATGAATAAACACTTTATTCAATTAAATAATTAGAGTATATTTACACTGAATCAGACACTGTACAGAAATCAAGTTCCGCTTTAACTCGGAAACTATATAAACATCATTCAAAATGATAAACTTCTTTTGTAAAGTCAAGTTGAGCCCTCCCACTGCCACAACTAAGACGACGTATCCGTTGCCTACTAGCGTCGTCATCTCTCTAGCCTCTAGCTGCCACCAGGATCTAATCCCCTAAAAAGAAAAACAAACATGATTAGTAGCCCCAGAGTCAATAATCCAGGCATAATCATCATTCTCCAATAAATAGGTTTCCAAAACTAGTAAATCATATTTACCTTGTTTTGCCTTGGCCTTGGCCTTCTTATTCTCCTTTATTCAGCGTGCACAATTCCGCTTCCAGTGCCCATCCTGGTTACAATAGAAACACTTTCCTTTGTCACCGAGCGTTGGTCGCCTTCCCCGCTGAGCGACAGGCTGTGGGTTAGCAGGTGCCTTCCCCTTCCCCTTACCACCCTTCTTCTTCTTCCACTTGAAAATGTTAGAAGTAGAAGGTGCAAACTTTGTTCCTGAGGTCGAACCCTTGTGGAACTTCTTTGATGACGAGGCAACATTTGCTTCACCAACCTTCTTCTCTTTACTTTTCAACAAGGATTGGAATGTCTTGAACTCGTTGAGGAGAGTTGTAAGGGTATAGTCCACTTTGTTCAGTATCGCATTACTAACAAAGTGTAGGAAGCTATCCGGCAATGAATGCAGGATGATGCTAACCTAGCTACCTCAACAATGCGTGACCCATTCATCTCCGCCATATTGAAGTGGACCATCATATTCAACACATGTTCATGAACAGAGGTGCCTTTCTCCATTTTGGAGTTGAAGATGCATTTCAGAGCTTCATGCTTGAGCTGTCCAGACGGTTGTCCGAACATTCCCCGCAGGGACTCCATGATCTCACGTGCTGAGACCATAGGCTCATACTTCTTGGTCAAAACGTCGTTAAGACTAGCCAAGATATAAGCTCTGGCCTTCTCATTTGCCCATCCATCTCTCATAGGCCTCCTGAACATTTCGAGTGGCATTCTGAGGTGGAATAGGGACTCCTCCGTAAGGATGAACCTCAGGGCATCGATGATTAAAATGGTTGTGATCATGTGTTTTCAACTAGCGTAGTTTTCGCCAGTCAGTTTGTCGGCACTTCATAGAGCTAATGTGGCTGTAGCCATATTTACGTTGCTAAAAAACGAACAAACTTAATGAGTCTATGCAATACCAAATTTTAATACCAATTTTAGTTTTAGCAAAATAGTTTCCATGTGCCCTAAGTGAAAAGATATTTATTTCGCAATGATGCCCCAGCGAGGCAGGACAAACGTTACCGTTGGGGTGATTAGATGCCCTTTCACTGGGATAAGACACTCTCAACACTGTTCTCCCATAGTCTCACAAAGTGTCTCCCTATAATAAAAGCAAATGAAAGAGATTACAATAATTAAGATAGAATTTCAAAAGTTGTAGTGATTCTTGAGCCTTCGTTACTCAAACTATCTTAACTTTCCATAGAAAACACCAAACGACTTGAGACTTGAACCACCAGAAAGTACACATCCGAGGCATCAAAATCTATTGGTCATACATTTAATTTCAACGTCGTTTGACCTTCCGAATTCTTACTAAATACCACCTAAAAACTTGACAATTTGAGTTTAATGCTCAACAATAACAATTTTGAATGCTTGTCTTTGCAAACGTATTGATAGTTTAATGTCTTTTAGGACATTGATAATTTCTTTCACATAGGTTGTGAGTTTAAGAATGGATCATCAAGATCATAATCTGGCTCAACTTCTTCTTGAGTTGATTGTGAAAAAGAATTTAATGATGAAGTTGAAGTTGCCGTAGTTATGATTATTTGAAAATCGGCATCAGAAATCGTCTATGCTAATGAATCGCCTGCTGGCAATTGAACCGTTGTCGACCTCTTTTTGTTAAGTGTTGTAACCACCAAAGCTTCATCGTTGACTGAATCGCCTGCATATATAAAGGAAAACGAATGTGAGATTAATGTAAGAGTGAATAAGAAAATGAGAGAGCAGGGCATTTGTTCTGTAATACTTTAAAGAGTAATAAAAGAAAATCTTGATATTTGCACAGTGGATGTAGGCATTTAGCCGAATCACTTAAACTCTTGTACCTTTTCTTCTTATCTCTACAATCGTTTAGATTTTACTAAAGTATCGTCTACACGATCATGTAGTTCCTATCATATCGTGTACTCGATCGTTTAGCTCCGCATTCAATCATCTATACGATCGTTTAGCTCCTCAGTTGTCGTCTACACGATCTTCTAACGCTTCATTCAATTGTTTACTTAATTGAAATATCGTTTAGTTCTTGGTGCATCATCTATAGGATCGTGCAGCCATTTGGTAAATGACAGAAGGATTTTCAAGCCTCAATATTTTATCTCCCCTGACTCTTAAATTGTTATCGACCATTATATCTGAGTATTTTTTTTATTGCTAATGTGAAGATCTTGTCATGTGGGACAACAAGTGGTATTAGAGCTCAGTGAACAGTTCAATGCAGCTTCAAGATTTGAATTCTTGATTCATAATAGTCAATCTTGAAGACCAAGAATGGCAACTACCAGATATGTGATTGAGAAATTCAATTGCAAGACAGACTTTGAACTATGGAAAGTAAAGATTAAAGTAGTCTTAGGGCAGTAGAAGGCTCTCTTGGCCAAAGGCTCTCTGAGGCAGACACAGAGACTATTGAATTAAATGCATATGGAACCATTGTTCTCAATGTCACAAATAGTGTTTTAAGGCAGATTGTCGACCAGCCTACTAGTTATGCCTTATGGAATAAGTTGAATGAGATATATCTCAACAAAGATATGCCCAATAAATCTTTCTTGAAGGAAAGATTCTTCACCTACAAGATGGATGCAGCAAAGTCCCTCACGGATAATCTTAATGAGTTCAAGAGACTGTCTTTTGAGTTCAGATCAACTGAAGATAATATTGGGGAAGAGAATGAAGCATTTATACTACTAAATTCTCTATCAGAATCTTTCAAAGATGTGAAGTTTGTATTGAAATACAGTAGAGAAAGAATTACCACAGAAGATATCATATCAGCTGTGAGAGTCAGAAAACTTGAATTGCAAATGACTAAGAAGGATCAACCAGGAGGTGAAGGCTTGTTCTCAAAGGGGAAGAACAAGAACAATGGGAAGGGGAAACAGAACAATGGTGATAAGTCCAAGATAAAGTGCTATTTTTGTCACAAAATAGGGCACATGAAAAAGGACTCTATGCCTTGAAGAGAAAACTGAACCAACAGAACAAGGGAGGTAAACAGACCGAAGCTACTGTAGAAGAGAATTCCCTAGTCTATGCAGATTCTTTAGCTGCTACAGAAGAAGGTGGAGACCAAAATATTATGGAGACTCAGGATTAGGTTTTAAATTCCGGTTGCTCAGTCCACATAACACCATCCAAGGGATGGTGTTGCACTTATAAAAAGTGGGATGGTGGGCTGATCTATATGGGAAAGAAGATGGTTCAGTCAAATTGATAAGGAACGTGAGGCATGCTCCTACTTTGAAAAGGAATCTCCTTTGATTGAGGATGTTCGATGCCATAGGCTGTGAATATAAGGGTGTGGGAGGCACCTTTGAAATTATTAAGGATTCTAAAGTGGTTTTGATGGCAACCAAGGTAAATGGTTTATATGTCATCAAGGATGTGCAAATGGCACACTCGGTCTTGTTGGCAACTAATGAGGAACCTACTGAAGATGAGTTGTGGCACAAAAGGCTTTTTCATATCAGTGTGAGGGGGCTGCAAGTGCTATCTAAATAGGGAATTCTTCTAAGGGGTGTTGAAGATAGCCTTAAATTCAATGAACACTGTATATTGGGTAAAGCAACAAGACAACAATTCCCCAAAGGACAACACACTTCAAAGGAAATCCTTGAATATGTGCATTTAGACCTTTGGGGGCCAGCTCACTCTCCATCTCTTAGTGGAGCAGGGTACTTTCTTTCATTTGTAGATGACTACTCAAGGAAGAGTTGGGTTTACTTTTTAAAATACAAAGATGAAGTATTTAGTAGATTTAAAGAATGGAAGACCTTGATTGAGAAGCATACCTCTAAACAAATTAAACATTTGAGAACTAATAACGGTTTAGAGTTTTGTGGAGAGGAATTCAATTTGTTTTGCAGGGAGCATGCCATAGTAAGGCATAGAACCATGAGGTACACACCTCAACAAAATGGAGTAGCTGAAAGATTAAATAGAATATGCTAAAAACAGTAAGATGTCAGCTGTCCAATGCCTTGTTGCCTGAAAAATATTGGGCTGAAGCTATCTCCTACCATATGCACTCTTAAAAGATGCCTCATCAATCCATAGAGCTGAAGACTCCTGAAGAGAGGTAGACAGAGCAGCCACCTAAGCTGAAACACTTAAAAGTGTTTGGTTGTGTTGGCTACGTGCACTAAAGCCAATGGAAGTTGAAATCAATAGCTGTAAAGTGAATGTTCTTAGGCTTTACACCGAGAGTAAAGGGCTTTAGGCTGTGGCATCCAGTTGAAAAGAGGTGTGTGAATAGTAGAGATGTGGTTTTTAAAGAAAATGAGATGTTCATGATGACAGAACAACCATCTTCTACAGTGACAAAGACTAGTAGCACTAGATTTGAGGTGAAGCCTCAAAATGATCATGGAGCTTCTACATCCTATTAAATGAAGAGTTAGAAGGGGATGAGGCTACTAAAACAAGTGAGCATGTATCAAATGATCAAGTTGAGACAAATGGGAACTTACACAACTATTCATTGGCAAGAGACATACCTAGAAGAACAATTGTACCACCAGCAAGATACCAAGAGTCTGCTTTTGCTAGTGTAGCATTGAATGCTGCCATTTCTTTAAGTAATAATGAACCTTCTAGCTTTGAAGAAGCAACAAACAGCCCGGATGCTAGGCAATGGATTAAGGCAATGAATGATGAAATGAAGTCCCTCAATCAAAATGACACTTGGAGACTAGTACCTTTGCCTAAAGGGTACAAACCTATCTCATGCAAATGGATTTATAAATTTAAAGAAGAGATTCCAGGTATGCAAAAGTCTAGGATCAAGGCTAGGCTTGTTGCTAAGGGGTTCACTAAAAAAAAAAGACATTGACTATAATGAGGTGTTTTCTCCAGTTATGAAGCGTACTTTGTTGGACCGACACCATCACACAACGGAAGAAATCAAGATCCATAAGCATTCTAATTCATTAATTTTGGTTGAAAAGAAACATGCTAAAACAGAGTATAATTGGTTTCATGAACATACCTTGGTCGAACCAACAAAATCTTTATTTCCAGCTGCTAAATCTTTTGAATTCTTGTGTAGACCACCACAAGATCTTTCCTGAGTTGTGGAACTCAAAATAAGCTGGAATAAAAGGGAATATGGAGAAAGCTCACTAAACCAACCCATTGAATAACACCTTCTTCATCCGAATTTTTCAGCAAAAATTCAGTCTGTTCATCCTCTTTTTCTTCACTCCAATCTCTTCAATATATTGCAGACTATCATGCAAAGAGATGTGCTGCATGGGATGAAACTCATGCTTGGAGTAAAACCAAAGAAGAGGTGGTGGGTTCAAGTTGAAGATGAACTTGAAAAACCCATTTTTCAAGTTTTGTGTAATTTTTCAATTTCCAAAAATCTAAAATTGATTTTAAAATCATATTTTATTTCTAAAATCAAAATTCATTAATTTTACAAATTAATTTCATAAATTAATTTACTAATAAAATTAATAAATAATTATTTAAACAATTTAAATAATTCTAATTAATTTAATATCCAATATTAAATTAATTTTTACACAACTTCATCTTCATTTATTTCAATCATATTTAAATATATTGTCTCCAATTTCGTTTGATTCTAATTTGAACATTTCAAATTAACTTATCACGCTACTCTAGAGTTAATCCATTTCCGAGCTAGTAGAGGGACCTCATGGACCTACAGATCATGGGGTCCAATGATCTGAGATTAATTGGTTAAACTCATTAGACCGATCTAATCCCCATTCGTTAACTAATGAATCAATCCACTAAAGCCCATAGTTGAACTCCCCTCACTGTAGATATATTATGTCCATTCGATATAACCATGATTAGTAAGTTAACCCTTAATAGGTTGTTCGTAATAATGGCTGGGTCAAATCTCTGTTTTACCCCTGAAATTACCTCTTGTTCCTTAAGTCCCCACTGGTTCCCTAATGAACAATTTTTTTGTGATCCAATCACAAAAATGAGTCCCTCTCATGCCAAATGAGAGGGCGGGATCCCTTGTAGAAGCCCCAAAATCAACACTTAAGGGAACAACCTCTCTACTATCCCTAAAGCGGGTAGGAGTGAATTCCCAGTTTCACCCCTGAAATGGCAGTCATATTGAGCCGGCGCTGTTGAGCCAACCCTCACCTATGCAAATCTAAGGGTAATCCCAGATAAACAGNATATTGAGCCGGCGCTGTTGAGCCAACCCTCACCTATGCAAATCTAAGGGTAATCCCAGATAAACAGGAGTTCATAGTTAGCTTATGATTAAGGTCAAGTTACCTAGATCATCGCTTTGAAATAGTCAATCTTAAACAGTAAACAGCGTTATAAAGTAAGAGTGACTCATTTCATGGTTCGATCTTCTACAAACTCTTTTGCACAAGGACACCCTCACTCCTCATGTCCAACATGAACGAATTAGGATCACTTCGTTTGTAGCACTTTACAACTTAAAACCACTACAGAGCAGGCCGCATCCAATAATGTTACCAGAATAAGGTACCCAACCTTATCCATGTACTATAGATCATTTTGACTATTTACTCAAACCTGATCTACCTTTATGTCTCTACGTAAAGTTCAAGTACTCATCCAATAGTCAAGGGACTTTTAGGTATATTGAATTTCTATTCAAGCAATAGATTTATTCAATAACACCTTTATTGAATTATCAGAATAAGCTCCATTGTTTATCTACCATGAGTTTTAAGACATAAAACCCAACAAACTTCCACTTGGACTAAAACTCCAGTAATAACTTATACATCTGATATATAAGACTGAGTTTCTGAGTTTTATAGAGAAATACAATAAACTAGGGCATCCCATACCCATATTTTACCATTCGGTATCTCTATACCCGATATTTCTCCCACTTGCCCTAGGTTATCTGGTATTTCTAGTCCTACTATGTAATTCTCAAACACTTTAGCCGAGAGAATTATTATAAACATTGTTAGGTATACAATAGGATTTTGATAAAACTATAAAGGGATTGCATCTTAATCTCAATAATGGCCAAGAAGCATACTTTTCTCCCACTACATTGAGGTACTCTCAACTCTTTGAGCAAGATGCATCTGACCTGTCTCAACAACTCTTTGTTAACAGTCAGATCTAGAAATCTTTAAACTTTCTATACTTTGATCAAGCCATTTAGATATCTGAATATTTACAAATGGCATTTAATAATTTGATTCTCAACAGAGGTTGAACAAGCATAATTTTTGAAAATGAACATTTCATTTAACAATTAAAAACAAGTAGCAACTTCTCCCACTGGATGAGCTGAGCAAATGGTCCCAGGGCCAAGTTAGCCTTGTAACCTTTTCTCTGCTCTCTTCTCGACAAGATATTGAGGGTAGTGTCTTCTATAGTGCCCTTCTTCGTTGTAGTGGAAACATTTTCCTTTGTAGCGCTATTCTTGCCTTTCAATCCAGTAGGCTTCTTCTTCCCTTTCCCTTTGCCTTTCTTCACAAGAATACTCTTACTCTTTGAAGAGGAAGCAACTTCAGGCTTGAAGGAAATTCCTCACTTCTTGGCAGTAGTAACATTTACTTCTGGCATCAGACCTTTGTTCTCAACATTATCTGGTAAGCCTGTAGCTCATTGAGTAGAGTAGTCAAATTTTATTCATTAATGCATTCAAAATTTGTAGAAAACTGTTCATAAGAGATTCTAGAATAAAACCAACTTGCCTTCTCTCGTCTGTGTCAACATTGTTTACTTCTGTCACATTAAAGTGGACCATCATGTCCAATACATGTTCACAAACATTGGTCCCTACTTTGATGCGACTGTTGTAACATACTTAATGGCATCCCTCGCTGGGATTCCATAATCTCTTTGGCAGTACTCATATCCTCATGCTTCTTTTGTCAACACATCAGATAAGTTGGCAAGGATATAAGCACAGGCTATATCATTAGCCTTGACCCATCTGTCATATACATCCCAAACATTTCGGTTTTTTTTAGAGCTAGGAATAGGAGGACAATCCTCAGTTTAAGACAAATCGAAAATCGTCTATCACAAGTATCATGTTCAAATTTGATTTTTAATTCACATAATTATCCCCAAAAAATTTATATGACGCCAACACTTATATTAATGAACTTGTCATTTTAAAATTTAAATCCAATCAAGTTTTAGTAATTTTAATAATTTACCCAAGATTATTCTTTTGCAACGATACTACATCAAGATATTCTTGACTAAATACTACCTCCAGAATAAGTCATATTCCGATAATCATTTAAGTACTGCTTTTGGTCAGACATTATTAACACTTAATAATTCTGTAAGTGTAGACCCGCCATTTTCGGACGTCAGAAGCCACTAATGACCAAAGAACTCCTATCCATTTCTAGAGCTTGAGTTGTTCCGAATCCTATGTTACAACCCTCCGAGGGGATAACCGTCATTAAACGACTAGCAAAAGGCTACTTAAAGCTAACCAGCAGGCGCAACACAGGAATCTCACGGTCCAAACTAATGGAGAAGACCACAAGATATGTTGACACATTTTCTTCACCCACTTACTATGAACTACTTCCTCCGTTCACCTTGGTATTGACGCATAAATCCGCTTTCCGAAGGGAGGTCACTCCCAGGGTGACATGAAGCGTCATATGAATCTCACAGTGTGAACTATGTGGAGACGTGGCAGTTGAAATCATACACTTGATCTCTGATTGAACAACTTCCCCTTATTCACCCGAATCTAAATTTAAGCTAAAAAATACTTTCCGAAGGGAGGTCACTCCTAAGGTGACACGAAATACCGCTTAAATCTAGACTGTGAACTCTTAGGGGCGCAAGAGCTAAGAATAACATACCGCGTTTGTTAATAATCTTCTGGTGAAGTTTTCTAATAACTCTATCATATAGAAGTTATTCACTACCACTGAAGTGTTCTAATGTTTGGGCAACTACATACTTAGGTTCTTTTCCGACTAATTAAAAATAACCCTAAGTCTATGTGGTTTATCCATGTATAACTCTTATACATGGACTTAAACCTACGATGTCTAGGTGATAAACCCTTTTATTACCTCACATCGCTCACGAATACTCATAAAACTGGTTACGAACGCTCAATTATCCAGCCATAATCCCCAGAAGAGGTGTTCCGTAGACTGTCAACTTAAATACCCCCAACCTTCAACAAGATTATATACCGGTTGAGTTTGTAACCCTAGTTTTACAAGTTTAACGACCTATTTTAACTAATTAAAACAGTGGTTAACCTACATGAGCATGCAGCTATTCTTTGTTATTGATTTTAAATGTCTACCTCCATTTTATAATAGCTTATAAAACTTTAGACATGCTAAATATCCACAACATACAGGCATTCGATATCTAATATAACACTTATATTAAATACAAGAAACCCTAACATGCATACTATATATTATAACACATTATAACATACTTTCAATGCATGTTGCATGCTTCCTATGGTGGGATTTTAAATCTAAATGGCATACTATATGCACATACAAGATTTATTTAATTATAACATACATCCAATGCATAAATAATTAAACATGTACTGATATGGTTTTAGTTTTGGTAAAAACAAGCAAACAAAAGTCTAACTATTACAAAAACAGCTTCAACACCGCTCGAACCGCTCTAAAACTGCTTGAACCAGACCCGAACCGTCTAAACCTGACCAGCAGAGACTAAACCGGACCAACCACAAACCATTTAAATCTGAACCAGACCAAATCTCAAGAGAACCAGTCGAACCAGTTGATCTTGCTCTCGCACAAAATCTTGCTAAGTCTGATCGTTTAGCAATGACGATCATCGTCATGCATTTGGCTTGATCGTTTAGCGTTTACTTGATCATTTAGCAACCAACGACTATCATTTATCAAAACTACACAATCGTGTAGTATTTGTCTTCTATCGTATAGTGTCATCGTCTAGGCCAGAGGAAGCTACACGATCGCTTAGTGTCAAACACTATCGTATAGCTCCATCGTGTTTAGCACGAACAATTTACTACACGATCATTTAGCTTCCATCGTTTAGCAACGCGTCTTGATCATTTAGCGCGTGCCCGAGGTAAGCAATCGCCTAGTGCTATTGCATAGAAATTGACACATGGCTCAGCTACCGCTTATAGGTAAACGATCGTGTACGCGATCGCTCAACGCCATCGTATAGCTCTTCGCCACATCGCTTAGCTCTCGATCAAAGGTAAACGATCGTGTAAGCGATCGCTCAACGCCATCGCATAGCTCTTCGTCGCATCGCTTAGCTCCCGATCAAAGGTAAACGATCATGTAAGTGATCGCTTAGTGCCATCGCATAGCTCTTCGCCTCATCGCTTAGCTCCCACCCGAAGCTACACGATTGTGTAGAGCCATCGCATAGCAAAAGAAAACATCATTTAGCTCCCGAGGTAGACGATCGTTTAGAGCATAACACCTAAACGATTAACGCTCAAAGCTACACGATCATTTAGCTTTTTCCTTCATATCGTCTAAAGTATGAAGCTAAACGATCATTTAGCTACTGAAGCTTAACGACAATATGAACAGAGACTGATCGTCTGGAATCTGCAACTCGGCCCCTTTGCTTGTTTCTTCGAATTATAGCTTAATATCAACTCTAATGACTCCAAATAAATTACAAACTATTAGGAAGACATTAAAGCTTATCAAGCAAAAGCCAATTACAAATTTACAAATTTAAACGGGAAATCAAAGAGAAAATAAAGGCCAAAACTCAGAAAACAATATCATTACAGCAGTTTCAAATTTTCATACAAAACACCCACCAAACCAGAATTAATCCGAATTGAATGCTTATAAGATTCTCTGATACCAATTGTTGGACCGACACCATCACGCAGCGGAAGAAATCAGGATCCATAAGCATTCTAATTCATTAATTTTGGTTGAAAAGAAACATGCTAAAACAGAGTATAATGGGTTTCATGAACATATCTTGGCCGAACCAACGAAATCTCTATTTCCAACTGCTAAATCCTCAAAATCCTTGTGTAGACCACCACATGATCTTCCCTACTCTTGGTGCTCTAGATTGAGTTGTGGGACTCAAAATAAGCTAGAATCAAAGGGAATATGGAGAAAGCTCACTGAACCAACCCATTGAAGAACACCTTCTTCATCCGAATTTTTCAGCAAAAATTCAATCGATACATCCTCTTTTTCTTCACTCCAATCTCTTCAATATATTGCAGACTATCATGCAAAAAGATGTGCTGCATGGGATGCAGCTCACGCTTGGAGTAAAACCAAAGAAGAGGTGGTAAGTTCCTTGTGAGCCCTGAAGATGAACTTGAAAAACCCATTTTTCAAGTTTTGCGTAATTTTTCAATTTCCAAAAATCCAAAATTGATTTTACAATCATATTTTATTTCTAAAATCACGATCATTTATTATAGATCATTTTGACTATTTACTACTAAAACAACTACAGAGCTCACAATCTTATCCATGTATTATAGATCATTTTGACTATTTACTCGAACCTGATCCACCTTTATGTCTCCACATAAAGTTCAAGTACTCATCCAATAGTCAAGGGACTTTTAGGTTTATTGGATTTCTCTTCAAGCAATAGATCTATTCGATAACACCTTTATTGAACTATCATAATAAGCTCCATTGTTTACCTATCATGAATTTTAGGACAAGGCCATATATGGCCTCAAACAGTCACTGAAATGCTTGTATAAGAGGTTCGATGAAGTGATCTCCAAGATGGGGTTCAAAAGGAGCTCATATGATTGGTGTGTCTACACAAATTTAGTAGCTTCAAGGAACCTGTCTATCTACTTCTCTATGTAGATGACATGCTGCTGGCTGGGAGATCCAAAGAAGAATTGAGGCAAGTGAAAATGCTTCTTAAGAAAGAATTTGATATGAAAGACCCAGGGGGGTGAAGGAAGATCCTACGCATTGAGATAGAAAGAGACAGAAAACAGGACAGATTGCTTGTTAATCAGTCTTAATATTGTTCAAAGATATTGCAGAGGTTCAAGATGGAAAGTGCTAAGCCAGTAGGTAATCCTCTACTCACTTCATGTTTTCAACTGCCAATAGTCAAAAGAGCATAGATGAAAAGCATTTGAACCATATGAAGGTTGTCCCTTATTCCCAAGTAGTGGAATTACTTATGTATCGTATGATTTCTACAAGACCATACCTATCCTATGCAACAAGTATGGTCAGTAGGTACATGGAAAACCCTGGTATAAGACATTGGGAGGCAGACAAGTGGATTCTAAGGTATCTATGTTCATCCAAGGAGACAAGAGTCTTATATAGACAGAACGAGCCATCCAATGATGAATTTTATGGTTATGTAGATGCAGACTATATAGGGGACTTGGATAGAAGACGTTCCCTATCAGGCTATGTTTTCTTATGGGGGAACAATTTGATCAATTGGAAAGCCACTTTGCAGCCTGTTGTGGCCCTTTCCACAACAGATGCTGAGTTCATCGCATTGTCTGAGGTTGTAAAGGAAGGTTTGTGGCTGAAAGGTTTACTAAACGATTTCGGCATAACACAAACAAAAGCCAGAATCTATTGTGATAACCATAGCACAATATACCTATCTAAGAATCAGCAGTTTCACCGCAGAACCAAGCACATTGATGTTAAATATCATTTCATCAGACAAGAGATTGAGAAAGAAGAAGTCGAGGTAGTGAAGATTCATACCTATGATAATGCAACTGATATGCTAACCAAAACTGTTCCATTAAACAAGCTTGGCAACGGGTTCGAGTAATTTAAAAAAGGTTAGCTCAAGTCAGCTCAGTGAAGCAAAGAGAGAAGGAACTCTGAATGATTACAAAGGTGAAGATTATTACAGAAATACTCGAAATCAAGAAGAAAAACATCGCAGCTAGCAGTTGAACCGTTATGGATCTCTTTCTGTTAAGTGTTGTAACCACTGGAGCTTCATCATTGACTGAATCGCCGACATATATAAAGGAAAAAAATTTGAGATTAATGTAAGAGTGAATAAGAAAACGAGAGAGCAAAGCATTCGTTCTGTAATACTTTGAAGAGTAATAAAAGAGAACCTCCCGATTTTCACAGCGGATGTAGGCCTTTGGCCGAACCACTTAAACTCCTATGTCTTTTCTTCTTACCTCTATGATCGTTTAGATTTTGCTAAAGTATCGTTTACAGATCGTGTAGTTCCTATCGTATCGTGTACTCGATCGTTTACCTCCTTGTTCAATCGTCTATATGATCATTTAACTCCTCAGCTATCGTCTACACGATCGTCTAGCTTCAGTCAACTTTTATCTACACGTTCGTCTAATGCTTCATCCAATCGTTTACTTAATTAAACGATCATTTAGTTCTTGGTGCATCGTCTATACGATCGTGCAACCATTTGGTAAAGGACAAAAGGATTTGTAAGCCTCAATATTCTATCTCCCCTGACTCTTGAAATGTTATCAACCGTTATATCTGAGTATTTTGTAATTGTTAATGTGAAGATCTTGTCATCTGGGACAACAGGTGTCTATGAGGATAAATTTATAAAAACTCCTACTTTTGTTCAAGTCTTCAGAAATAAAGAAAAATCTTAGAGGTTACATGTTTTGGATAGTTTCTTTGAGCTTAATGCCTTGAAACTTAGGTTCATTGATGACTATTGATTTTTTTAAGTACGTCTTAATTTTAGGTTGAGGTACAAACATTTTGTCCATTTGATCGCTTGGGAATATGTCGATGCAAAAGGGATGGATGATCTCTGAGTAGAAGGAGTGACAAGAGGTGTCATTTGAACACCATCGCCTGAAGGACATATTAAGTTGGCTGAAGGAGTTGGAGGTGGAGTGGATGACTTCATTGTCAATCCAATTTGTAAGCTAAATGGTCGTGTTCTAGAACAGGTTACCTAGGTAAATCTTAATTGTTTGTGGCCCATTTTCGGAACGTGCTTCGTATCTCATCGTCATTTTCTTTCTGTGTATCGTATATCATCTCAGTGCTTGAACATACTCGATCATACTCGATCAGAACTCTCTAGACATCAAAATTCCCTACATCTTATATCATCTTAGCGCCGCAAACAGCCTCTTAGTTCTATACCAAATTGATCAACGCTCATTGGAGCTGGCACGGAGGAGGTTGGGTTTTTACACATTGATGAGGATGAGGCCTATGCCTTTCCTTTTCAATCACTCATTTTCCCTTTTTTTTCCTTTCTTTTGGAGAAGAAGAGAGAGAGAGGAGTGTTTGAGAGTAAGAAACTCCCTTGAGAGGTAATCAACTAAGGGGTTTTGAGTGCCTTCTATAGGCAAAATTTCTTAATCAAAGCAAGATAAAATGGTCTACCATCTTGCAAAGATTTGTTTGGAGAAAAATTTTTTTACAAATTTTTCGAGCACGAATTTTGATGGTCTTGAATTAGTTTTAAATATAAACCCTTTGTTAATTAACTTCCCTTAATATTTTTAACACAAACAATGATGACTAAAATTTCTTTTGTAATGATTGAGTAATTTTTTTTTTGTGTTTCATTCCAAATTCTTGAATGAAATTGAATGATCAGAGGCATCAGTTTTGATGATGAGGTTAACTTTGTTTATGAGTTTGTAATTGATTACTAACTTTGGAACGATTCGCTCCTTTTCGGCTTGATTGTTGACATAGAATGATGCACATGACCATGGGCTTTTGCATGGCCTAATGAGTTTCTTTTCATGAAGATATTTTATTTCCTTCTTCCAATGATTCAGTAGTTCTGAATTCATTTGAATTGGTCTTACCTTTGTTGGTATGTCTTATTCGTTGAATTCTTTCACATATGAAAGGTTTGTTGGTACGTATGATTCGTTGAATTCTTTCTCATATGGAAGATCTACTATGTGCTTTTTCCTTTTTCAGAAAGCATGGGAAAATTTGAACATATTTCTGGTTCGATCCTTGATTGGATATCTTTGTTCTTGTTTTGAATTAAGGCTTCCTTGAGACTTTGTTCAATTCTTTTGAAGCTTACTTCTTCCTTAAGGGGTTGAGTTTGTTTCTGTTTTCTTTTGATAAGATTTATACTCACGTTGTTAATTTCATGAGGAATGATTGGGTTCATGAATTTGAATGTTATCTCCTTCCCAGAAACACGACTAATTATTCTTTGCTCGGATGTTTTCAATAATACATTAGTATCAGAGCCTCAATAATATCTTCAACATGAAATTCTTTTCCAGGAAAAAAGATAGTAAGGTAATATTGATTATTTTAATTAATCCTAAAATTTTATTTTCAAATTACTTTCTTAAAAAGATAAAATTATATTCAAGAGAGTTGTATCTGACCGCTTGTTCGATCACTCTTGTTGGTGATCCCGACAATAAATCGCAGTGTCGTTGTGTGTCCGTTGGTCAGTCGTAATATGTCCAAGGTAAACAAGTGATCGAAGAAAAACTCTCGAGAATCTGATTTTATCTCATTAAGAATTTACTTTGGAAAAACTAAATTTCTATACAAAATGAATTTTTTAATATTTTATTAATGTCAGAACTCCTAAAAAAGATCATGTCAAAGAAAGCTCCATCAAAGGTGCTAACTCAAGAAGAAGTAGATGATCAACACAGATCATCTTCAAATGTTTCTGAATATACAAATGAGACCTCTAAAGTTGGAGATTGCCCTCAATAGTTCAAAAGACAATTTATAAACATAACACCTTCAAATTTTCTCAAAAACTCAACATCAAAATTGTAGAGAAAAATATTGTAGTCCATAAGGAATCTGATCCCATTCAGTTATCCCCAAAAAAAAAAATTCTCAAACATAAGGATACATTCAATTATTTGCATATTTGCGCAGTTCAAATCGCAGTAAAGCCTATGTTCAGGATATGGGTCTTAACGCTTCCATCTTAGTAACTCTTAGAGACAAGAGGCTTCTAGACTATTCAAACTCCTTACTGGGAATCATTGAATCAAATCTAGCAGAAGAACCATTATATTTCAATCGCTATCCGAACTATTCCGTATCTCTAAATAATCTGCATATCCTTCAAACTTATGCCTTGATATAGCGGGACAAGGCCAAAGGACATAACACTGTTGGGTTTTATGTCCTAAAGCTCGTGGTTTGTAAACTATAAACTTATTCTGTTATCAATAAAAATTTTATTGAGGATTATTCGATAAAGATGTTATTAAATATATGAATTGCTCATTTCGTTTTAGAAAGAACCTAAATCCAATAAACTAAGATCCATGACTATTACATGAATATTTGGACTTTATATAGTGACATAAAAGTGGATCAAGTTTGAGTAGATGGCCAAAATGGTTTATAGTATACGGGTAAGGTTGGGTACCTTATCCTGGGGACACTATCGGATGCGGCCCACTTTGTATTTAGTACAAACAATGTGATCCTGAATTGTTCATGTGGAGACATGCAAGTGGGGGCGTCCTGTACAAAGAGTTTGTATAAGACTGGACCAATAAATAAGCCTCCCATTTCAGCAATAAGATCAAATAGATAGCTAGGGACATAGGATGCAAGATGGAATTCGCTCCTACCCGCTTTTAAGGATAGTAGAGAGATTATTCCCTTAAGTGTTTGACCCAGCCATTATTACAAACAATCTTTGAAGGGTTGATTTACTTATTATGATTATATCAAGTGGACAGAAATATATCTACAGTGAGTGTGGTGCAAGTACCGGGCTTTAGTGGAATGACTCAGTAGTAAACGATGTTGGTTAATTGGGTTAAAGAGTTTAGTTGGTTAATCTCGGATCATTGGAACTTATGATCTGTAAGTCCATTAGGTCTCCCTACTAGCTCATATCAAACTAAACTTTAAAATAGTATGACGAACGAATTTGAAGTGTTCAAATTAGATTTTTGGAACAAAGCATTAAATATATACAATATATTTAACCAAATGATTATATTATGAATTAAACATAAAAAGAGAGAAAATGGGAGATATTTAAATAAGATTTAAATATCAAGATATTCATATTGATTGGAATTAGTGTTGGATTTAATATTAAGTTAAATTAATTAATTTATTTATTTATTTATTTTTAGTTTAATTTTAAAATTAATTATTAGAATTAATTTTGAAATTAAATGTAATTGGTCAAAATTGCATTAAAAGTCAAAATTCTTGACTAAGTCAGAAATGCAATGAAAGTCAAAATGTTGACTTTGAAAGTTAAAAAGTCAAAATTGTTGATTTTGAACTTTGAGAGTCAAACTTTGACCTTCAACTAAATTAGTAGAAAGATCCAACAATTTTGAGTAGAAAATTCCAACATTTGCATTGCTAAGTGTTGTTTTCAATTGAAGACACTTGCCCCATTAATCCTACTTTGAGTTAGTGGATTTTTAGTGTTAAATTCTCAACAAACTCAAAGTTGCATTTTTTGCATGATATGACCTATAAAAATAAGAGTTTCATGAATGTTAGCTCTCTTGGCCAAGTGGACATTTATGACATTTTTTGAAAATCTTAACCTTTTTTTTCTCACAAATTCTTGACCTATTCCTCTCCAAATTAATCACTCACCAAATCCCACAATCCCATTTTAAGGTCAAAGAATAACCGGGAAGACTCTTGTAGTGGTCTACGAACCGTCCGTGAGGAGATTGGAGTTGATTTGGAGATGTTTTGAGACTATAAAGTTTGTATATCTTCTATCCTTTTGTTCTTAATTTAATTACATACATTCTTTGAAATTAACCTAATTAGAGTACTTTAGATCCGGTTTTTCTCCTGTTTTACATGTGTTCATTCCATCAAAAACAAAGTTCAAAACATTTCTTTATGAAATGTTCTCTCAATCTTTGGGTCGTAATTCGCCAGAGATTGAGAGTCTGCAAAAAAGTAAGAAAAATTATCGTTAGCACAGTATTTTACTGAATTCCTCGGCAACGGCACCAAAAACTTGATGCGTTATTTTATGATGTGGAATTATGGATGAAATGCATTGATAGAGTTGAGTTGAGCACTCAAGTTTTCTCAGCGGAATCCAACTGTAAACCCCGCTAAGTTTCCTGGTAAGTCTAGGGTCGAACTCAGGGACTTGGGAAAATAGGTTGCGGTGATAATTTTTAAAAAACTTTGCGGTAACCAAATAAATAAATAAGTTGTGATTGTTGTTTGCAGTAATGGAAATAAACAAAGCGGCAGAGTTTGAAAAGAGTTGATAAAATGAAAGATGTGATGAGTATGCGGTGAACGGGTTGAAAAGGGTTTTGGCTAACACTTCTCAGGATGCATTCATGTTATGCGATCATGCAACACACATACAATAGTAAACCACCTTTCGATGCGAATGCTACGACTTCTAATGCTAGAATGCATGTGATATATGCGATAAGTCTACAGGGCATATAAGCCTCTATTCCTATTTATGTGATGACAAAATGACATCCACACAAATATGCGACCACATAATATCATACCAATCTCTAGGGTGCATGCGATGCATTGTTGACAAACAGAGCTTATCTCTAAGTCCCTATCTCTTGCTTATGCCGATCTAATCTCGCTCTCTCGAGTCTAGATTCTAACCTAGCTCTCTCGAGTCATTAGGTTCTTTCTTTAGACTCTCTCTCGAGTAGCTCTAAAAGGGTGTTGGGCACAACACAAAATAAGACAATCGCATGCGTTGAGGTCCTAGGTCATGTTAGCTTAGTTCTTCTCAACCCATTCGATTAGTTTAGCTACTCATGCGTGCTAAGAGAGTGAACAGATGTAGAATGAGAACTTCCATTGTATAAATATAAAGTTGAAGTACAAAATAACAATGCAAGGAAAGAATGAAGAGCCTGGTAGAATTCTCTTGCGTCCCAGGCTTCTTACACTGTCTTTCTACTCGTATTCAAAAGATATTCTCGCTTTTGCGAGAGTCGGCCCGCTCTCTGCTTTTACGCCTCAAGATTCTCTCTCGAGTTACCCTGAGCAATCTTCTGGCGTCTCCACTCTTCCCTTGCTTCGCCTTAAAAATAAAAGAAAACCATGGACAAAAACGTGTTGAGCTAACTGAACCGAACCCCTTTTCTGAAGGATGCCTTTGGTATTTATAGACCTTCGGGGTGAAGGGTGGATTCTCTCTCATGATTGCACAGATGGGATGGCTTTAATTCCCTGACTGATGTGCGAATATTTGTCACCGAAAAGCTGAGTGTACTTGTTATCGTTAGCGCTATCAACTTAATTCGGATTCGACCGTCATCAGCTTTCTGTCCCATCTTAATTAATTATGCCATTCACTCAGATGCGCTCATTAAGTTGCGGCGACTTTATTCGGCAATCCTTCTTGAGTAGATGTTTGCAAACACCATTACCGTAAAGCCTTGCGGTAATGCTGTGCTCGACCAATGATTTCTTATGATTGCTCTTTTCACCTTACGTCAACGCATATTCTGGATAAAAACATAAGAATCAACTGTTTCTATGCGATGAACGCATGTGACTGCAATATTATAAAATTGATGCTTTTTGGATGTAATCTAACATATTTTATCAACGCAAACCAGTATATTTTAAGAACTTAGCACTATGATAACGTGCATTTTTGCCCCTTATCACATATAAGGTGAAGCCAAGAAGTCCAGACCAATTTCGTCGATAAGGCAAAGTCATGCAAACCGAACCTGACAACTGCACCAAACTTGGTTGAAGTTGGAGAAGTGAAACTGCATGAATATTTTGAAGAAGTGAAGTGAAGCTGCACCAATATTTTGAAGATGGAGAAGCAAAGCCACACCAATGTTTAGGAGATGGAGTGAAGCCAGACCTTTGTTTTTGTAGATAGAGCGAAGATACACCAATGTTCTGAAGATGGAGGAACGAAGTTACACCAATGTTTTGGAAATGGAAAAGCAAAGCCGCATCAATATTTTATTTCGACCTTAGATAGGTTTGAATGATCTATCGACCGCAACATATTTTATTTCAGACTTAGAGAGGTCTAAATGATCGGTCGACCGCACTAATATTTTATTTCGACCGTAGAGAGGTTTGAATGATCTGCGGACTGCACCAATATTTTATTTCGACCTTAGAGAGGTATGAATGATCTGTGGACCGCACCAATATTTTATTTCAACCAAGAGAGGTCTGAATGATTTGCGGACCACACCAATATTTTATTTAGACTTTAGAATGTTCCGAACGATCTATCAACCACACCAATATTTTATTTCAACATCAGAGGTCTGAATGATCTACGGACCACACTAATATTTTATTTTGACCTTAGAGAGGCCTAAATGATCTGCGGACCACACTAATATTTTATTTTGACCTTAGAGAGGCTTGAATCGAATTTCGGCCTTGACTTTGTGCCTTTCACATTAGACTTTGTGACTTAAGCATCCGACCCAACATTTAACACATTCAATATTAAGCATGATGCAACATTGGTGAATCTTTCGCATTTGAACTTGAAAAAGCCTCGAAAAATCCTTCGAACTTGAGCTTGATGAAGCATTGTCGAACTCTTCGAACATAAGTTTGATGAAGCATCGACGCATCTTTGAACATAAGTTTGATGAAGCATCGGCATATCCTCCGCACTTGAATTTAAAGAAGCATCAGTGAACCTTTCATATGATCTTGAAAATGCATCGTCGAAGCCTTCAATCTTGAACAAGTGAAGTGAAGAGAGCCATACTTGACTTTTAAGATGAAATGCCACTTTAGATGAGCGAAGTCCCAATGTTGAAGATAAAGCAATGACTTAAACTTGAAAATGAAGAAGCAACAATAAAGCTTTTAAGCTTAAATTTGATGTAGCATTGATAAATCCTTCAAACTTGAATTTGGTGAAGCAAGGCGAAGCCTCCGAATTTTAATTTAAAGAAGCATCAGAAAAACTTCTGAACTTGATTTTGAAGAACATCTACTGTTGAAGGTGAAGAGTCAAACTATAGATGAGTGATGCCTTGAACTTGAAGCAAGCAACGCCCAACACTGCTTCTTTATTTAAGTAAGCAGAAAGACGATCGAATTTTTCAGTGAAGACCTTATTGTACACATCCAACCTGTGTAGCATCGTGCAGACAACAAGCATCTTCCATTTGTTATGTCACATCTTTACTAAGGATGAACGTCTTCAATTTATTGTTTGCCTTAGTAGGGATGAGCATCTTTAATTTGTTTTGTTGCCCCCAATAGAGATGAACATTTTCAATTTGTTGTGTTTCCCCCCAATAGAGATAAACAACATCAACTTTTGTAGCGCCACATTTAGAGTTATTATGCCACTTCTTTTGTTTTTCGTTTTTTCTTTTTGTAAGAATATTTGATAGACTAAACTTAAATTTATTTAAGTTGCCTATGTACCTTTGAATAAAGGGATCAAGTCATAACGTAGTTCAAAATAGAGGTTTTTTTTTTTGGTCGTTCACCTTTTAAGTTCATGCGGGCCAGGAGCACCATGCAGTTTATACTCTTACGATAAGAAGTTGTTTTTCCTTTTTTTTTTTTTTTTTTTTTTTTTTGCCATTCACCTTTTAAGCTCATTTGGGCAAGGAGCAATATGCATTACACTCTTGGATGAGGAGCTTTTACATTTAAACTTCATAAGCTCTTATTTCATCATGGTTTTGATCATCCTCTTCATTTGTAGGATTCGTCAGTATGATGAGTTTTGGCTTTACCATCAAGATCGAGCAGTTGAAGGCTTGACATGATCGAAGACAGAAGCTCTTTGCTCCAGTTCTTTTAAGTCATCAACTTCTTTAGTAGTTACATGATTGTTGCCAACTTCCGCTATACTGACAGCATGGCATGCAAGATGATTATCCAGGAAGCTTCTTGGGAGGAATTTGCCAAAATCACTGGTCGTTGAAGGGAATCCTTGTCTTCTTCCCTTACAAGCTTAGGCTTCCATGCCTTCTTTTTTTTTTTTTTTTTTTTTTTTTTTTTTTTTTTTGCTTTTTCTGAGTCTTACCTCCTCTTCTGTAATTTCAATGAAAGCGCAACCCCTTTTGAGTGGAACTTAACTTTCCTTTATTTCTTCGAGTTACAAAGGTCCATCCTTCGTCGTCATCTTTAACAGGCTTGTTTATGTTTTGGGAGTCTGTTAGTAGGGTCTCTTGTTGGAATCAAACAACTATAGACTCGAAGGTCCCAAACTGGATCAGACTTTCTCTTTGACCACAAAACATAGTCGGCATTGGAACACTTGAAGTTGTTGCTACTGTAGTGTGATTTGTTTGAGCTACATCATCAAGATCCAACTCAATCTTCTTTTTACGAGCCAACTTCAGAATTAGCTCCTTCAGCACAAAGAACTTTTCCACTGGGTGGCTAACGACTCGATTATACTTGTAGTAGTTAGGATCATCTACTTTTCCTAACTGCTATGGCCGGTTGCATTCTTGCAGTTAAATGAGTTGTTTCTCTAATAGTTGCTCTAACATGTCTACAACATTAGAATCAAGGAATGGATAAACTTTTTCCGACCTTTCTTTAAGAGTTGGACGATGCTTCTTGCCCTCATTGCAGTTTCTTTTAAATTTTTTTCTTTTCCAATAGAGGAAATTTTCATTGGGGTTGTATGAACGACCATAGATTCTTCAAAGGCACTATTTAAGATCTTTTTAGTGCTCTTAGTTTCATTCTTGTCTTTTCTCACCTAAGAAACCAAAATGTCCTTAGTTCCCCTATTGGCGATGCTCAACTCCATGCCATAGGCGTGAGTCACCAGCTCTTCGAATGTACAAAGCTTTATCCCTTACAGAATGTAGAAAAGTTCCCAGTGCATGTCTTGGGTGCACATCTCAACTACAAATAATTCAATGAGTCTATCTTTGCAGTCCAGACTCAGAACTCTCCATCGGTTGATATAGTCGATGACTAGCTCTCCCTTTCGCTTTTCTGTGCTTGTCAGCTCCATCATGCTAATGATACACTCAGTGTTATAAAAACGATTGAGAAACTCTCTTTCCAACTATTTCCAACTGTCAATCACTTCTGACTCTAGATCGGTATACCAATCGAAAGCATTTCCTTTCAAGGCACGGACATACTGCTTAACTAGTTGGTCTCCTTTGGTTTTCGCATTTTTGCAGGTTTCAATGAAGTGAGCAATATGTTGTTTTGAATTGCCCTTTCCATCAAACTACTGGAACTTTAGAGGTTTATACCCAGCTGGCATTCTCAGATTTTCGATCCTCTTAGTATACAAGTTGAGTACATAAAGAAGGATTGCGACGGTCCTCCATTCTTAGCCCTTATGGAGTTCGTAATCATATCCTGTAACTATTGAACTGACAGGCAGGCGACAGAAGTAGACTACTTCGGCTAGCTTTCTCGCAAAACGGCCTTTTCTTTTTTATTTGGTTTGGTAGCTGAAGCTTGACTTTTCTCAACATTTTCTCGAGCCTACATTTGGTCTCTTAAGGCAGCGATTTCATGGTCTTGCTCCTCAACATGTTTCATTAAGAGATTTATCTTCCTCTCCATCTCTGCCATGGCCGACTCAACCATTACATCAATCATCGTGACAGACACTACATAAAAGTGTGATTCTTTCTTTGATCGATCAGAAGCAGGAGCATAGTTATCGAACAAAGTATTTTCTCTGATAACAATCCCGCCTTTAGGAAATTCCATCAGATCTTCTTATATTTTTTCTGTGATGACAGAGCCTTGTTCTTGCTCATGCAAGATTCCTTTTGAATGATTCCAAGTGACAGGTCCCGTATAGAGAGAGATGAAAGATAAAGAGGTCCCATTGAGCATGTCAATTTGTTCACACGAGGTTCCTAAAGAAAATTATTTCGTGGAATTTGAACTTTTGTATTTGTTTTAATTTTAATATAGGAAGTATAATCTCTAATATATAATCCTTTAATGCTTTCAAAATAAACTTTAATCTTTAAGCTAGCTTATTTTTTTAGATGTTCGACCTTTGGGCTTGTTGATTTTCTTGGATGATCGACCTTTGAACTTGATGATCTTCTGGGATGATTAGCCCTTTGGCTTGATGATCTTCTTGCATGATCAACCTTTGGGCTTGTTGATCTTCTTAGATGATCGGTCCTTGGACTTGATGATCTTCTTGGATGATCAACCTTTGGGTTTGATGATCTTCTTGATGATTGACCTTTGGGCTTGATGATCTTCTTGGAGGATCAATGTTCGCACGAGGCTTCTAGGAAAATGTATTTCATGGAGTTGAACTTGTGTTGATGTAGATTTCATGCGGATGTAGTTCAATCTCTAGTACTTAATCCTCCGATTTTCTCTCGGCTGAATGCATACGTTTGATGTATGGAAGCAAAGCGTGTGGATGTTCTTAAAGTTGGAGTCTTGGAAGAATGCTTGTATTTCTAAAAAACTTCAATCTTCAAGTATGTAGAGAATCCTCGCTGGTTCTCTGGAGTCTAAAATTTCTGACCGTTGCAAATGAGAAGAGCTCTTCTATTTATAAATTTCTCAAGTGGGCTTTGTGGGCTTAGACTTGGTTGGTTCATGGACTTGGTTGGGCTCGACTAATTGAATTAGGGCCATATTTGACATTTGGGTCAAATTAAGCCTATTTTTTGGCTCAATTGGACTTTAGCCCAAATAATAATATCAAATTAGACCAAATTATTTTATTCATCAAACGTTCATTATGAACACGTGGCGTCATTGGGATTTATCAATTTATGTCTTCAATTTCAATATTGGACACATGACAGCTTTTAATTGGTCCCAAGTTTGATGATTTTTAATTTCATCATTAATTTAGAAAATGATGTGGCAATTTGTGATTGGTCCAAAATTTCTCCTTCAACACCTGGATTCACCGAAAATCTAAAAAACTAGTGGGAAAACGGTCTCTCAACAATGCAAAGGCATGTTGTAGAAAATCATATTTCCACCATAAGAAGATTGTTGGCAATAATCAAAACTACCGGTGAAAAAAAAACTCTAACATTGTATAAAATAGTAAAAGTCAAGATCTTTAAACTAGACGATTTTTACAATAATATAAGTCAAGGTAACATACCTTGATCCATATTATTGATCTAGTAAGGGATTGAGTTTCTCTCTGTTGGCTTTCCTTTAGAACATGATTAGATTTTTTGACGAGGAGAAAATAACTACTTAATGAGGTAGAAAGATAATCAATCCCTAGGCTTCTAACACCCATCATCAAGATGTTTAATTAAGAAATTATCTTTTACTCAATTTAGGGAATTATCTTTTACTTAATTGACATAAAAGATAAAATAGTTGATTATGTATATGAGTCACATTAATGATAATAGTAAATTTAAATTAAATCTAACATCTTGACCTAGGAAATTACATGTTAGTGACGAATGTTTAACTAGTCAATTACTTTTTTTCCATTGCATGAATCTTATCTAAAGTTTTTTTCTTCACTTGTTGTTTCCACTCAATTAGGACTAGGAGTAGTATTAAGGGTGTATTTGGATTAATTTTTCAAGTGTGTAATTTTGAAAATAATTCATCTTGAAAAAAATTGAAGTGTTTAGCAACTACTCAAAATAGCTTTTCAAATACATTCAAAGTTCATTTTATGATGGTGTTGACATTCAACATGCGGAAGCACTTAAGATCTTAAGTACTCTAATTCTATTAATTTTAGCAAAGAAATATGCAAATTTAAAACATAGAAGTAGGGTTTTCAAATTATACCTTTGAAGAACTACTCAAATCTTAAAATCCAACCCGAATTTTTTCTCCAAATACTTGTAGACCACCATTTGATCTTCCTTACTATTCTCTAGGATCTTGGATTGGATTGTAGGATCTAAAATGAGTTTAAATTCAAGAGAATTTGGAGGGAAAAACTAGTTTTGGTGTCAAGTATTGAAGAACACTTTCTTCAATTAATTTTCGACAAAATTCAAAAATGCATGTCTTCATTTTTTTCAGCTGATTAAACTTATTTAATCACCCGCAACATGTATTTCTATCTTACATTTGATTGACACCAAAACCACTATATGGATAATGGAATTAAAAGGTGGAAGATGAAGTGGAAGAAGTAGGAAAAAAACCCACTTCTTTCCAATTCCAAATTTTTATTTATTTAAATTGTTTTTCTCTAAAAACAATTTTAATAGAAATTAATTATTTCATTTTTAAAAAATGAAATTTAATTTTGAAATATTAATTCACTAATTAATATTCAAAAAACAATTAATAAAATTAATTAAACAATTTAATTAATTTTAAAAATAATCTAATATCAAATATTAAATTAATGAAATACCAAAATCCAATCATGAATCTCTATTCATGTAATTAATATTTAAATAAAATTTAAATATTATCCAATTCTCTAATTTTGTTTAATTTGATAATTAAACGTTTAATTATATCGTATATAATTAATAATTTCCTTAAATCGAATTTGAACGTTTCAAATTAATTCATCACGTTATTCTAAGGTTTAATCCATTTGTGAGCTAGTAGGAGGACCTAATGGACCTACAAATCATAGGCTCCAACGATCCAAGATTAATCAGCTAAATTCTTTAACCTAATTAACCAACATTCGTTAACTACCGGGTAACTCCACTAAAGCCCAGTAGTTGTACTCTCCTTACTGTAGATATATTTCTGTCCACTCAATATAACCATAATCAGTAAGTTGACCTGTCTCTTATACACATCTAGATGTGTATAAGAGACAGGTTCGTAATAACAGCTGGATCAAAAGTTGTTTTACCACCGAGATTACATCTTGCTCCTTAAGTCCCACCGATCCTCTAATGAACAATTGGTTTGTGATCCAATCACTAAACCAGATCCCTTTGTTCAAGACCTGAAGTTGGCACTTAAGGCGAGTAGAAGTGAATTCCGTCTTACACCCCATGTCTCCAACTATCTATTCGGTCTTACCCCCTGAAATGGGAGGCTTATTAAGACGATGCTCTTGAACCAACCCTCACCCACGCAAATCTAAGGATAATCCCAAATAAACAGAGTTCATAGTTAGTTCATAATTAAGGTCAAGTTACCTAGGTCATCGCTTTGAAATAGTCAGTCTTAAACAGTAAACAACATTATAAAGTAAGAGTGACTTATTTATTGATCCAATCTTATACAAACTCTTTGCATAGGATGTCCCCACTCGCATGTCTCCACGTGAACGATTCAGGATCACGTTGTTTGTACTAAATACAAAGTAGGCCGCATCCAACAGTGTCCCTAGAATAAGGTACTCAATCTTATCTATATACTATAGACAGTTTTGGCTATCTACTCGAACTTGATCCACTCTTATGTCTCTAGTTCAAGTACTCATGTATAGTCATGGATCTTAGTTTATTAGATTTAGTTTATTACTAAAATTAAATGAGCAATTCATACACTCAATAACAACTTTATTGAATAAACATCAATAACATCTTTATTGACAATGATAACAGCATAAATTTATTGTTTACAAATCACGAATTTTAGGACATAAAACCCAGCATTTTAAATAGTTTTTTTAACAAAAGAATTTACATCAAAATATTTTTCTCTAATTAATCCAAACGGACCCTAAATAATCCATCTTTAGAGTTTATTTCTCTAGATAAAATAAAGTAGAAAGTAGGTGTGATACTTAACTAAATTAATGCCTTGACGACTCTGTAGACCATACTCAAACTCAATCATTATATTAAAACTTAAATCCATACGATTACAATTTTGCATATGCGTAAAAATCAGCTAACAAATTCCTTACAACATTTTCTTTTCTTCTTCTTCAATCAAGCTATTTATATAGACTCAATTTTAAATGACATACACTTGTAGATTTTACTGATTTGTCTTCGCAGTAACTCAACACAATCATCTTAGTTTGATGTGCCACTTTACCCAAATCTAATTCAACCTTTGGTAGAGTAAACCAATCATAAGAAATGTAGGGAATTGAATCCTCGCAGAAGCATGTGATCGCATTATTTGATTTCTTGAAAGAATTAAAAATACGAAAACTAGATGGAGGTTAAGTACCATATCTTTGTCGATCACAAATGCAGCAAAATCTTCTCTACGAACCGGTAGTCTCCTCCTCAAAATCTTCCTTTTCCACAAGATCTTCTTTACTATGACTCTGGCAAGGATCCAATTTGTGGGAACCGCCTCCTGAAATAATAGAGAGAATGAGAAGAAGAATTTTCATAGAAATTTTCTAAGAAAATTGGGAGAAATATTAAAGGGAGAGTTTTAGAATAATCGTAAAGATTATTCTTGTAGAGTGAGTTTTATGAAAGCTCCCAACGGACCTATTTATAGAACTATATGGTTACTATTAATCTTATTGAAATAACCCATTCGCAGATTAAATATTTATTAATATCTAAATAAATATCTATCCAAATAATATCTCATATTAAATGGTTTAGAATATTTAAATCATATTTAAATATTTATCTCATGCAGAATCTTTAATTTGAATCTCATCCAAATTAAAGATTTAAGTATTTGAATCCAATTCAAATTAATTAATTATTCCTTCAATTATTTAATTCAAATATTATTTAAATTAAATAACTTAATTATAAGGATCTCATCCAATTAATTAATTATTTGATTCATATTCAAATAAATTAATTCTCCATTGTTTATTTAATTCGAATCTTATTCAGATTAAGTAATTTATGTATTTATATTTATCATATCCAAATAAATAATTAATTATTTGAATCATATTCAAATAAATTAGTCTTCATATTATAAAGTTATAATTTGAATCTCATTCAAATAAACGTTATGATAAATCATGTAATTACTTGTATCCAATACTATTAATATTTTCTCTCATAAATTAAAACATTTCAAATTTCTTAAATCTTGCCCAAGCATCGCTGAGCGATTCATTGTGTGGACAGTCCTTTACCATTTCAAATTTCTTAAACCTTGCCTAACATTTTAAATTTCAAATTAAAACATTCCCCGTTGTGTGGACAATCCCTTACCAGCCTTTTAAACCTTGCCCAAGCATCGTTGAGCAATTCGTCCATGTCCTGTTCAAAATTGATTATTAATTTCCTTCTCCTGGCATTCTTAGTTGGTGGAAAATATTTCTTCATAAACTTCTCTATAACTTGTTCCCAGGAAGTGATCTCTCCCGGTTCGAGAGAGTGCGTCCATTTTCATGCTTGATCACATAGAGAAAATGGAAACAAAGTTAGTCAAACTTCTTCGCTAGAGATATTCGGGAGCATAAAACTATTGCAGATTTCTATGAAGCTCCGGAGGTGGGCATGCGGGTCCTCGCCACGCCTTTCTCCAAACTGTCCAGCAGTCTGGATCATCTGCAACATCACCGGTCGAATCGAGATCCATCAAGGGCAAGCCTCATGATTCCTAGAGAGAAATCGTAGAGGTTTGGCGATGCATAGTCTTGAATGGGCCTATTGCGATCGTTTGCCAGTAGGATTGGATTCGCCATGACATTGTTTTCGTTTGGTGCACCATTTCCAGGCCGCTCCGCCATATCGTCTTTATCTGGTTGTTGTTGTTGGCGGCTATCTCTCAATCTTCGTCGGAACGTCCTCTCAATCTCCGAGTCGTAATTCGCCAGAGATTGAGAGCTGCAAAGAAATCAGAAATATTACAGTTAGCACACTAAATTGCCGAAGTCCCCGGCAACGGCGTCAAAAACTTGATATGTTATTTTATGTAGTGAAATTATGAAATGAATTACGGTGATGGATATGCGTTGAGCAACAAGTTTTCTCAACAGAATACAAGTATAAATCTCACTGAGTTTCTTGGTAAGTCTAGGGTTGAACTCAGTGACTAGAGAAAATGGTATGCGGTGATAATTTATAACAAGACTTTGCGGTAACCAAACGGTAACCAATAAATCAAGAGTTGTTTTTGGGTTGTTGTTTGTGGTAATAAAAAGTATGCGGTGGAGTTAAGACAATAGTTGATAATACGAAAGATGCGATGAATATGCGGGGAACGGGTTGAGAAGGGGTTCAACTAACACTTCCTAGGATGCTTTCATGTTATGCGATCATGCAACACACATACAATAGCAAATCATCTCTCAACGCAAATGATACGACCTTTAGTACTAGAATGCATGCGATATATGCGATAAGTCTATAGGACCTACACATAAGCCTCTATTCTTATTTATGCGATGACAAATGACACACACACAAACAAGGCGACCGCATAATATCATAACCTATTTCTAGGGTACATGCGATACATGTTGGCAAACAGAGCTTATCTCTAAGTCCCTATCTCTTGTTTATGCAGATCTAATCTTGTTTTCTCGAGTCTAGATTCTAACCTAGCTCTCTCAAGTCTTAGGTTCTTTCTTTAGACTCTCTTTCGAGTGGCTCTAAAGGGGTGTTGGGTGCAACATAAGACAAGACAATCGCATGCAAAGAAGATCCTAGGTCATGTTAGCTTAGTTCTTCTTAACCCATTCAATAGATTTAACTATTCATGCATGCTCTTAAGAGAGTGAAAAGATGTAGATAAGCAAGTTCCATTTTATAGATATGGAGTTGAAATACAAAATGAGAATAAAGAGCCTAGTAGCAATCTCTTCCGTCCCGAGGCTTTTACACTGTTCTTCTCTACTCTGTTCAAAAGATAGTCTCGCTCTCGCGAGAGTCGGCCCTCTCTCTGCTTTTCCACGCCTCTAGGTTTTCTCTCGAGCTGACCAGAGCAAACTTTCGGCGTCTCTTCCCTTCTCTCGCTCCGCCTTTTAAGTGAAATAAAAACTATGAGCAAGGTTACTTCTATCAAAGGGAAAATTATCTAACTATCCAAACTTGACTCACTGACTAACTGACTGGCATTTATAGAGCTTCGGGGTGAAAGGCTTCTTCTCTCTTATGATTACACTGATAGGATGGCATTAATTCTATGTCTATTGTGCCGAATATTTGTCACCATAAAGTTGAGTGTCCTTGGTACAATAGTTCGTTAGCGGCTTGTCAACTTAATTCAGAATCGACCGTCATCAGCTTTCTGTCCCATTGTGATTTATTATGCTTTTCATCCAGATTCGCCCACCAAGTTGTGTCGGCTTTATGCAGTGACCTTCTTGAATAGATATTTGCGAGTGCAAAACACCGCTTAGCCTTGCGATAACGCGATCTTGCGATTCGCTCGACCATTGCTTTCTTGTGATCGCATTTTATGCCTTGCGTCAATGCATATTCTGCACAAAAATACAAAAGTTCACTATTTTAATGCGATGAACGCATGCAACCGCAATATTGTGAACTTAACGCTTTTTGGACGCAATCTTATATTTTTTTTATTAACGCAAACCTGCATTGTTTAATAAATTAGCACTGTAATAACGTGCATTTCTGCCTGTTATCAATGGGGCCTCTTGTTTAAAACCCAAAATCAACACTTAAGGAACTACTCATCTACTTAACCTATGCGAGAATGAGTAAATTCCATCTTGTAAAGTTATGTTCCCAACTCCCCATTTAGTCAAGTCCCCAAAATGGTAGGCTTATTGATTCGGCAACTTAAGCCACTCTCAACCATGTAAATCAAAGGATTGATCTTGCAGACAGAAGTTCATAAATCACTCAAGACTAGGACTAAGTCGCACATGATCATCCTATAAAATATTAGCTCATCAATTAACAAATTCACAAAAAGAGATTAAATATTTCATGGTCTAGTCTTGTATAAACTCTTTGTATAAAATACCTCCACTCACATATCTCCACATGAACGATCTGGATCAAACCATTTATAACTATTACAAAGTGGGTTGTATCCGTAATATCACCAGGATAAGGCACCCAACCTTATCCATATATTATAGACCTTTAGATTATTTCTGGAACATGATCCATTCGTATGTCAACTACATACATGTTCAAGACTTCATGTAATAACTGTTGGTTTACAAAAACATGCAGCGGAAGAAAATAGGATCATTAAACATTCTAATTCCTTAATTTGACATCAAAATAAGCATGTTCATAGGGTATTAAGAGG
Source organism: Benincasa hispida (assembly GCF_009727055.1). Classification (NCBI taxonomy): domain Eukaryota; kingdom Viridiplantae; phylum Streptophyta; class Magnoliopsida; order Cucurbitales; family Cucurbitaceae; genus Benincasa; species Benincasa hispida. Next base: position 19,233,965 of record NC_052355.1, on the reverse strand, counting down.
GTTTCAACACATACCTTTGAAGATCCTCTTCAAACACGAATTTGAGTTGTAATCTTCTCCAATTAAAGTCGTGGACCACCAAGAGATCTTCTCTACTATTCTTAGCCTTGAATTTGAGTGGTGGAACTCACAATTGGGCTGAATTTGTGAAGGTTTTAGTGTGGGTTTGAAGAGAGAGAAAAACCGTTTCTGAGAAACTAGTTTTCAGCCTTGAAATTCTTTCAATCTCAAAATTGAAGAATTTTATCATTCTCTTTCATGTAGGCACTCAAGAGTCCAGCTAATGTCACTTTAGATGCATGGAATTAATGGGCAATATGTGTGAATTTAGGAGAAACATCTCCTTCAACAAAATGTGGAAAAGTCCACTACCAATTTTCAAAATTCCAATTTCAATCTTTAATTTTAATTAATTCAAAATTAATTAAGATCAAAACCAGTATTTCAATTTCTGAAATTCAAATAAAAATGAAAATTAATTTTTATTTTTAATTAATTAAACAAATTTAATTAATAAAATAGTAATTTAATATCAAATATTAAATGAAAATTTGTATTGAATAATACAAATGGGAAAAAAATCTGATTATATACACCACATTTTTAATATTTGCTATTATAGCAAACATTGACCGGTAAACCTTTCCTTTTTTTCAGAACTCCAAATTTACCCTCTCTTTCCCTTTATTAACTTTCCTTTTTCAGTTTGTGACCTCCTTTGAACATTGTCGTTCGTGACCTTCTTCTTCTTTCACAGTGAAATATTTATCGTCTCCATGAAATCAGATCAATGAAGCTCTATGATACTTTTTGCTTTCCTTTTTGTCATTCTTTCCTTTTTCTTTCACGGTGAAATATCGATGAATCAGTCTCCATGAAATCCCATTCGTGAAGCTCCGTGATACTTCAATTAATTCTGATTCGTGAGTTCATTTTTCTTTTTTCGATTTCATCTTTGATTAGGAGTTTTTTTTCTTTTAGCGTTCCTGTTTTTTCGATTCTGTTTTTCAATTTTTCCTAAATAGTTTTCTAGTCATTTAGTCTTGCTTTTTCTCAAGAACGTAATGATTTCTTCTGCTCACTGTGAACATAATGGATTGTGAGCAAAGTTTGTGTGCTTTCATAAAATTTTGCTTTGTTCATTGCATTGATATTTTGAGTTTTGATTGATTAATTAAGTTAGAGCTTGCATTCTTCACTGTTTCATTTGATACTGTATATTCTTTCATAAACATATCAGTGTATTTTGATGTTTGATATTTTTAGTTTGATATTACAACTACATTGGCTTTGTGTTTGTCATTGATAATGTCTATCAGTGTATTGGAAGATATCAGTGGCTATCATTGATAATGTCTATCACTGATAAAATGTGTGATTGCTATCATTTTTTATTTGTTCATTAATTTTTATTGATATCCATTGAAAGACATGCCTAGTTTTAGACTGGTATTAATGATGTTGATAGATTTATATTTACTTTTGATAGCTATTAGAACATATTGATATTGTTATTCAGGAGTTTTTGTTTTACTTTTGCATGAATTTTAAAACATAGTTATTCCAATAGTTGTTTTTCATAGTGGAATATGGAATGAAAAACACTATTATGTGAATTACAAATCTACTGGAGTTTTAGTAGATGATATAATGGTTTTTGAAGATTTTATGGGTTTAATAGTTAAGGAGATTTGTTTGCATATGTCTACTTCTTCTATAGAACTTTCAGTTTTATTAGATTTTGTTACGAATAAGGTTCAAAATATAGTTCAAATTCATGAAGATAAGGATATAGTTTGGTTTTTGGCTTTAGTTAAGGAACACAATATACGACATCCTTTGGTTGCTCATGCCAGTAATTTATGTTTGGAAGTGTCTTCTAATGTTGTTTCTAGTGGAACTGAGAATTATTTGTCTACTGTTCCTTCTTCTAAACCTATGATTGATGATGGTGATTTCCAAGTGATTATGGATATACATATTGCTCGTGATTTGAAAGAAAAAGATGTGTTTGCTAGTAAAGAGATTTTATCGAATTGTTTTTACTTGATAGCAATTAAGAAGAATTTTGAATTTAAGACTATAACGTCAAATTCAAGAGTAATTATGTTTCGATGTGTTCAAGATGGTTGTTAGTGGTATGTGAGGGCATCCTGTTACAAACGGAGTGTTTTGTGGATGCTTAGGAAGTTTATTGATATTCATGATTGTTCTATAAAAAGTATTCAAACTTGTCATAGGCAAGCTTCTTCGTCCTTAATAGTTGAATGTTTAAGAAATGATTTTAGATTTAGTTCTTCTCATACCTCCACTCCTAGTGATATTATAAATAAAGTCTGTAAGGAATTTGGAGTAACTATTAGCTATTATAAAGCATGGAGGGAAAAAAAGCAAATAATGAAGTCTTTGAAAGGCGATGCACGTGAATCATATGCTTTGATTCCTAAGTTTTTGATGAAGTTAGAAGAAAAGAATCCAGGTTTCTTGTTTCTGACTTATTATATGATCTATCAATGATAGTTTCTATCACTGATTGGAGTCCATCACCGATATCTTCCATCACTGATAACATGAAAATAATGGAAGCTATTGGTGATGGACTGCAACCAATAATAGAAGCTATTGGTGGTAGGCATCAATCAATTATATACCTTTTGTAATATGGCTTAACTGTTTATTTTCTTCTTTTAGGTACATTTACAGCCTATAAAGCTAACATAAATGGGCATTTTAAGTATTGTTATATGGCTATTGGAGCATCAATTGAGGGTTGGAAGCATTGTAGGCCTAATATATCAGTTGTTGGGATATTCTTGAAATGTAAATATGTCGGGACTCTTTTGACGACTTCAACAATTGATGGTAACAATCAGATTTTTCCTCTTGCTTTTAGTATTGTTGACTCTGAAAATGATGTATCCTGGAGATGGTTTTTTGAGAATTTAAAGAAAATTTTTGGTGAACGAGAAGGATTACTCATTATTTCTTATCGGCATTTTAGCATTCCGAAAGGTATTATGAATGTTTTTTCAAATGTTGAGTACTGTGTTTGTCTACGACACCTTTTGCAAAATATGAAGTTGATTTATAAGGATTCTTTAATTGATGACATATATTATAGTTGTGCAAAAGCTTATACAATTGATAAGTTCGAGTTTTATATGAAATGTATGGAATCAATATATCCTACAATTCGGAAATATCTCAGTAAAGTTGGTTTTGAGAAGTAGGCATGTGCACATTCTAGGAGAAGAAGGTAGAATATGATGACTACTAATATTTCAGAGTGCTTGAATACTATTTTAAAAGAGCCTAGGGAGTTCCCCATTGCATCATTACTTGATTATATTAGAGAAATACTTCAAAATTGGTTTTATGAAAAAGGTCAATCAGCATTATCCATGAAGACTGTTTTGACTAGTTGGGCAGAGTCTGAGTTACGAGAGCAACACAATCAGTCAAGAAGCTTCAAGGTATAAATACCTTAACTATTAAAAAATATCATTAATAACATGTATCAGTGATAGAAACAATCACTAATAGTTTTTATTTTCACTGATATTTTTTGTTTTCACTGATAGCTTGAAAATATTTAATCAGGTAGGGATAGTATCACTTACAATTTCGTTTATATTTTAGTTTTCATTGACATTCCATTAGTTCACCTAGTTGATTACATTTCGTTGACTGTTTTATTTTTCAGGTTGATCCTATTAACAATGAACA
>NC_052355.1:19223839-19229714 GCF_009727055.1 Benincasa hispida | reverse complement strand
TGCTTGTTGTCATCAATTTAACCATTAGATAGTGAGACAATTTGTTATTGATGTTTGTCATAAATATATTAGAGACCTTGTTACTAATGTTTTGTTAGTGGAACAGACTTTGTTGTTGATATATCCATTCTTTAGTCAATATGATGCTTTTATTTATGAAGCTTTCGTTTTCCTTTAGCAACAACAATTGAAAAAAATGATATCAAACTATCTGTAATAGCTTCTGTTAGCAATTAATACAATGAAGTGATAGATTCTATCACTGACAGTAGATAAGCATTTTTGTAGAAGATCCATCAATGATAGATTCTATCATTGATAGAATCGCCAACCAAATGCTACACGATCGTATAGCATTACTGATACCATACTATCAGTGATAGAAGTTGTGCAGCTTATGTTTAAACAAGTTTGTAGAAGGAAGTTTCTTAAAAAGAGCTCTGGATTGTGAGTTATGAATTTTTCAAGCTATACCAGGGAATTGGTACATAAACAGACAGCTGCTTGTGAAGAACAAGCAAGCAGTTCATCATGGAGAATTACAGCGGGATTTTGTAAGGAGGATATCGCTCTCAGGGGAAATCTCGTTAGGAATTGAGGTGAGTATCGCTAAGAATTTCACAGGAAAAGCTTGGTATCGCTCTAGAGGGTATCGCTGGTATTGCTCCAGAGGGTATCGCTGGTGTCGTTCTAGAGGGTATCGCTGGTGTGCTAGTGTCGCTCTAGAGGGTATTGCTGGTGTCGCTTTAGAGAGTATCGCTGGTGTCGCTCTAGAGGGTATCGCTGGTTCCGCTCTAAAGGGTATCCCTGGTGTCGCTCTAAAGGATCTCGCCAGTGTCGCTCTAGAGGATCTTGCTAGTGTCGCTTGTGAGGATTTTTTATTCTTCAATAAATGTAATGTCTTGGTTGCATGCATGTCTTTATGTAATCTTTGTAGAACCTTAAGGGAGGTTTGCTGTTTGTATATATTACTAGTGTTTTAACAGGTTGGTATTCAGTAAATGTAATGTCTCGGCAAAACAATCGCTTAGCTCTGCTACACGATCACTGAGTAACAAAATATTATACGAAGTTGCAACAATATCAATCATATTTATGAATCAGTCATATTTATACTATACGATCGCCCTCTTTCCCCTCCAACCAAACAACCTCTAAAATAAATTGAAAGTTGCAACGATATCGATCACATTTATGAAGGATTCATATTTATTAAATATAACTATCATTGATCTTGTAAAATAACAATGTAACTTCCAAAATCATAACAATCACTGTATATTGTCAAAATAATTTCCAAACTAATGTCAAAAAGAAGTCTATTGTCAATAAACAAGTCTATCTATTGTCAATCAAAGTTGTGATATTTTGAGATCAAAGCTTGGAGCGTCGTCATTCCACCTTGGAGACTTCCTTGTAGCTTTGCTTGAAGACACCTTGGTAGAAATATTTGGAGAGACCTTCTTTTTGTCTTTCTTTTGTTCCTTTGCGTTCTCCAAAATTTTCTTGGTTGGTTTTGCCTTTCTTTTTGGTCTCTTGTTGTCCTCTATATTTTTTATGAAAACCTTTGCTTGATATTTTTTTTTTTTTTTTTGGACTCTTTTTAAGAGTCTTTTCAATCACCTGAAATCATGGAATCAAATATAACATGACATCAATGTGCAATCAATATCAATCAAGTAAATAAAGCTTCCTATTATTTATACTATCAATGATAGTTGGTTATCAGTGATTTTAGATATCACTGATAGCATGGTAATGTTATAATTAAGATCATCAATCAATCAATACTTACATTATTTTTCCTCATATCTTCTTTATATTTTTCTTCTTGATCTTTCTCTTCATCTTCAGGATCATCATGCAATTGTTCTTGTTGGTCATTCTCTTGATCATCTTGAACCTCCTTGTCCTTAGCAGTGTCAACTTCAGCCTGCATGCATATATCATTTTTGTTATTGTACTTCTTTACAGAAAAAGAAAATCACAAGTTTTACCTCTAGAACTTCCAAACTTGCATCTAAAAGTTCCAAACTAGATGATGGCGCTTTGTTCTTCTCAAGAGATTTTTTAGATTGCTTTTCACCACCTTCTTCTTTTTGTAGAAGTTTGTCACCAATGGCTTCTTTTATGTGGCCCAATATATCAAGAATCTCCTTGTGCTTTTCATTGATGTCCTTCTTAATATCTTCTTGTCCTCTTTTTAATTCTTCAATTGCCTCTTGTAATGATGCAATTCTTCTCCCGGTTGACATTATTTTTCCTTCTTTTTCTTTTTTAATATCCATCTTCCTAGTTTTCAGCTTCACAAAATAGGCATAATAGTTGGATTGCAATTCTTTTTCAGTTGGAACAAATGAAGCAACAGTAAACTGAAAGTTTAATAAAGATGTTAGTGATACAGCTAATTTATAGAAACAATCACTGATTTCAAGCTATCACTGATTGCTTCTATCTACAATAACATGCTATTAATGATAGAAGATATCACAATAGTTCCAAATGATTGATAGAAGCTATCACTGATTGTCATAAAAGCTGAAACATCAGATATAGTTTATATCATTTGATATCATGCTAATAAATAATAATGATAAAAGACTTACATCAGTGGCTTTGAAAATATTGTTGTTGATGTGTATCCAATCATTAGGTTCTTGAGACTCCCATTGAGTAAGTCTAGGTCCATCACTTTTTATTATTCGTGCAAATCCAATAGTGGGGTTGGATTATCTTGGTATAATTTCAAAAGCCAAATATACCAAAGCTAGTTGAAATCCTTGGAGGAAAATGGAAGATGGCTTATTGATGATAACCTTCTTAAAAAACTCTATAGTTAGTTCAAAGGAAACCCTGCCCCATGGATAAGATCTAAACGTTTCTTCGTCATCCAACATTTTTAGATGCTTCTAACTTACTTTGTTATGTCCTTGTGTAGGAATTAGGAAGCTTTCTAGAAAATACAAGTGTGCAAGTTTGACCTTTATATCAATGGGTATGTTGGCATCAGAACCTAACAAATTAAAAGTAGGTTGGAGCTCTCTTCTTATAATTTTTTTTATTTGTCTTCAAAAAGAAGTTCCTAATTGTGTTGTCCATTGATTTTTGTTCACTATAGATACCATCTATATGGTAATCATCACAATTTAAACCTGTTACTAAACAAAAATCCTTGAGGCCAAATTCTGAAATATGTCCTTCTAAATTAAAGGCCAATATATTTTGCTTGGTAGTTGTGCATTGCCTTCTAATAAGGTGTGATATGAGTTGGTTAGGCATTCTTTTCATTTTCATATCTAAGAAGTGCCCAAAAGGACCTTCTCTAAATAGTTGGAGTGATGACTCATCTAATTTTTCTATGTTAGACAAGACATCTAAACTTATGAACTGACTTTTAATAGATTTGTCCATTCACTTTATGGAACAATTAATACATTTTCCTGTATATATAACAATAACATAAATATAAGAAAAAAGCAACCACAAATCTATATAAATTTATAAAATATCATTAGATTGTGACATTGATCTTCTTGTGTTTTTTTTCCCAGATGTTGATTCTTCCAATGTTTTTCTATTTTCTTTCTCCATTATTCCTAAAAACAAACATGTGGAACCATTACATTCATATCATTGATAGAAATAATAGTGATAGATACTTTTCCTATGAATAAACAATCATCAAATCACAGTACAGGGAACTAAATTAGCATCAATGATAGCATCCATCAGTGATAGTTTGTTAATAGACAAATCCATCAACCAACTATCAATGAACTGTCAACATATTCCCTAAAGCATCAGTGATAACTTCTATGCTAAAAACAAACATGTGGAACCATTACATTCATATCATTGATACCAATAATAGTGATAGATACTTTTCCTATATAAACAATCATCAAATCACAGTACAGGGAACTAAATTAACATCAATGATAGCATCCATCAGTGATAGTTTGTTGATAGACAAATCCATCAACAAACTATCAATGAACTTTCAACATATTCCCTAAAGCATCAGTGATAACTTCTATCCTAAAAACAAACATGTGAAACCATTACATTCATATCATTGATAGCAATAATAGTGATAGATACTTTTCCTATGAATAAACAATCATCAAATCACAGTACAGGGAACTAAATTAGCATCAATGATATCATCCATCAGTGTGGACATGATCTTCTGTGTTTTTTTTCCCAGATGTTGATTCTTCCAATGTTTTTCTATTTTCTTTCTCCATTATTCCTAAAAAACAAACATGTGGAACCATTACATTCATATCATTGATAGAAATAATAGTGATAGATACTTTTCCTATGAATAAAACAAATCATCAAATCACAGTACAGGAACTAAATTAGCATCAATGATAGCATCCATCAGTGATAGTTTGTTTAATAGACAAAATCCATCAACCAACTATCAATGAACTGTCAACATATTCCCTAAAGCATCAGTGATAACTTCTATGTAAAAACAAACATGTGGAACCATTAATTCATATCATTGATACAATAATAGTGATAGTACTTTCCTATATAAACAATCAATCAAATCACAGTACAGGGAACTAAATTAACACAATGATAGATCCATCATGATAGTTTGTTGATAGACATAATCCATCAACAAAACTATCAATGAACTTTCAACATTATCCCTAAAGCATCAGTTATAACTTCTTATTCCTAAAAACAAACATGTGAACCATTTACATTCATATCATTGATAGCAATAATAGTGATAGATACTTTTCCTATGAATAAACAATCATCAAATCACAGTACAGGGAACTAAATTAGCATCAATGATATCATCCATCAGTGATAGTTGTTGATAGATAAATCCAATACAAAACTATCAATGAACTGTCAAATATTCCCTAAAGCATCAGTATAACTCCTATCCTAAAAACAAACATGTGGAAAGCATTACATTCATATCATTTATAGCAATAATAGAGATAGACACTTTTCTATGAATAAACAATCATCAAATCACAGTACAGGGAACTAAATTAGCATCAATGATAGCATTCATCAGTGATAGATTGTTGATAGACAAATCCATCAACAAACTATCAATGAACTGTCAACATATTCCCTAAAGCATCATGATAACTTCTATCCTAAAAACAAACATGTGAAACCATTACATTCATATCATTGATAGCAATAATAGTGATAGATACTTTTCCTATGAATAAACAAATCATCAAATCACAGTACAGGGAAACTAATTAGCATCAATGATATCATCCATCAGTTTGTTATTTGAGAGATAATCCAAACAAACTATCAATGAACTGTCAACATATTCCCTAAAGCATCAGTGATAACTTCTATCTAAAAACAAACATGTGGAACCATTACATTTCATATCATTGATAGCAATAATAGTGATAGATACTTTTCCTATTGAATAAACAATCATCAAATCACAGTACAGGGAACTAAATTAGCATCAATGAATATAATCACAATGATAGTTTGTTGATAGATAAATCCATCAACAAACTATCAATGAACTGTCAACATATTCCCTAAAGCATCAGTGATAACTTCTATCCTAAAACAAAACATGTGGAACCATTACATTCATATCATTGACAGTATATAGTGTGATAAATTACTTTCCTATGAATAAACAATCATCAAATCACAGTACAGGGAACTTAAATTAGCATCAATGATCAATCCATCAGATGATAGTTTGTTAATTAGACAAATTTCATCAACAAACTATCAATGAACTGTCAACATATTCCCTAAAGCATCAGTGATAACTTCTATCCTAAAAACAAACATGTGGAACCACTTACATATTCATTATATAGCAAATCATGAAGATACTTTTCCTATGAATAAA
>NC_052355.1:19193356-19223814 GCF_009727055.1 Benincasa hispida | reverse complement strand
AAAATCATCAAATCATAGTACAGGGAACTAAATTAGCATCAATGATAGCATCCATCAGTGATAGTTTGTTGATAGACAAATCCATCAACAAACTATCAATGAACTGTCAACATATTCCCTAAAGTATCAGTGATAACTTCTATCCTAAAAACAAACATGTGGAACCATTACATTCATATCATTGATAACAATAATAATGATAGATACTTTTCCTATGAATAAACATTCATCAAATCATAGTACCGAGAACTAAATTAGCATCAATGATAGCATCCATCTGTGATAGTTTGTTGATAGACAAATCCATCAACAAACTATCAATGAACTCTCAACATATTCCCTAAAGCATCAGTGATAACTTCTAGCCTAAAAACAAACATGTGGAACCATTACATTCATATCATTGATAGCAATAATAGTGATAGATACTTTTCCTTTGAATAAACAATCATCAAATCACAGTACAGAGAACTAAATTAGCATCAATGATAGCATCCATCAGTGATAGTTTGTTGATAGATAAATCCATCAACAAACTATCAATGAACTGTCAACATATTCCCTAAAGCATCAGTGATAACTTCTATATCCTAAAAACAAACATGTGGAACCATTACATTCATGTCATTGATAGCAATAATAGTGATAGATACTTTTCCTATGAATAAACAATCATCAAATCACAGTACAGGGAACTAAATTAGCATCAATAATATCATCCATCAGTGATAGTTTGTTGATAGATAAATCTATCAACAAACTATCAATGAACTGTCAACATATTCCCTAAAGCATCAATGATAACTTCTATCATAAAAACAAATATGTGGAGCCATTACATTCATATCATTGATAACAATAATAGTGATAGATACTTTTCCTATGAATAAACAATCATCAAAGATAGCATCCATCAATGATAGTTTGTTGATAGACAAATTCATCAACAAACTACCAATGAACTGTCAACATATTGCTTAAAGCATCAGTGATAGCTTCAGTTAAACAACAATAAATAACTAAATTAGCAGAATATTCACTGAAACATCAGTAAATCACAACGAAACACAGTACTAATCTTCATATAATTAGCAATCAAACCCAGTCAACAATAAACTATCTACATATTCCTCGAAAAACTAGCAAATTACAATTAACATTACAAATAATCTTCACATAATCAACATTTTGATGACTATTAGTCTATGATGACTATGCTATGATGACTATATTGTGATGACTACACTATAACCAAAATGCATAATAAAATGAAACACCTAAAAACGCTGGAGAATGCATGTAGCCCTAATTTGAAATAACTATTTATCTTCTTATATAAACTGTCAATGGAAGAAAAACGAAGCCCTACGTTTTCGAATTTTTGCTATCAGTGATGAAGAAATGAACAAAGGAAAAATAAGAAATGAAGAAACGAAAAAGAACAACGTACCTTTTGAAGTTTGGAGCGAAATCGATGGGGAAGAAGACGGCACTGTCAGAGCGGAAAAAGACAGCACTGTCGAAATCAAAAGGTTGAAATCGGAAGGAGACGGTACTGTCGGAGCTCGAAAGGGTTGGAAGTTTTTTTGGCGTTTTTCGAAAAAAGATGAAGGGTCAAAATGAAATTTATAATTAATAAAATAGTCCTTTACATTGTGGCCAAACGGTTTTATATGGGCCCATGTCCGTTTTAGTCTTTTCCTTTTTCTGGGCTAAATCTTTAATATAAAAAATCTATATTTGCAAATACTTTTATCTTACTATATAAACTCTAATATTTATTCTAAAATAAATATTCATGCAACTTCCTCATATTAAATTATTATATACCTAATTTTAAACATGAATCCTATTCATGTAATTAATATTTAAATCAATATTTAAATATTATAAACTCTCCAATTTCGTTTAATTTTGATAAATTAAAACGTTAATTAATTATATCAAATATAATTATAAAAGCCCTAATTTGAATTTGAACTATTCAAATTCAAAGCCTAAATTCAATTTGAACATTTCAAATTGAAATTCAATTTGAACACTTCAAATTGATATCATTCAAAATTCGCTTAATTTACTAATTTAAGGTGTTCTTGTTTTACAAGCTAGTAGAGGAACCTTATGGACCTACAGATCATGAGCTCCAATGATTTGAGATTAATTGGCTAACACTTTTTGGACTAAATTAATCAATATTCATTAGCTATCAAGTCACACCACTATAGCTCGATAGTTGCACTCTTCTCACTATAGATATATTTGTGTCCAATTGATTTAACCATAATCAATAAGTCGACTCTTCACAGGTTGTTCATAATAACGGCTAGGTCAAATGTTGTTTTACCCCCGAAATTACATCTTGCTCCTTAAGTTCCACTGATCCTTTAATGAACAATTGGTTTGTGATCCAATCACTAAACCAGATCCCTTTCGAGTCAATGAAAGGGTGGGGCCCCTTGTTCAAGACCTAGATTCAACACTTAAGAGAACAACCTTCCTCTTATCCCTAAATTGGGTAGGCGTGAATTCCATCTAGAACCCTATGTCCCCAGCTATCTACCCGGTCTTATTCCCAAAATGGGAGACTTATTAAGCAGTTCTATTGGACTACTCTCACCTATGTAGATCAAAAGATAATCACGAATAAACAAAAGTTCATAGTTAGCTCAGGATTAAGGTTAAGTTACCTAGGTCATCGCTATGAAATAGTCCGTCTTAAATAGTAAACAGCGTTATAAAGTAAAAGTAACTTAATTCTTGGTCCGATCTTTTGAAAACTCATTGCACAGGACACCACCACTCCTCATGTCACCACATGAACGAATTAGGATCACTTCGTTTGTAGCACTTTACAATTCTTCGTAAAAACTACATAGTGGGCCGCATCCGATAGTGTTACCAAAATAAGGTACCCAACTTTAATCGTATAATATAGATCATTTTGACTATTTACTCAAATTTGATCCACTTTTATGTCTCCACATAAAGTTCAAGTACTCATATAATAGTCATAGATCTTTTAGTTTATTGGATTTATTTCTAAAATGAAATAAGTAGCTTATAAATTCAATAACTTTATTGAATCAAACTTCAATAATAACTTTATTGAATTTCAGAATGAGTTTATTGTTTACAAACCACAAGTTTTAGAACATAAAACCCAACAATAACCTTGGGGTTTCTTCGGTTAATAGAATTTAATATTGCATAATTAATAATTAAATTAATCAACTAATAAATTATAAGGCTTTAGAGCATAAATCGCAATAATCTCCCACTGGCATTTAAGTCGATGAGACACAACCAGTGAGACATGTATCCTAGGGCATAATCTATACCCAATATGTTCTCCCACTTTTCCTGGCCAAGATGAGACATATCTCGTAATCCTAGACATTCTAGGTGACTTTCATACACTTTAGCCTAGAGAGTTCTTTTATATAGATCAAATTGTATGTCATTCAAAGTCATTTTGGTTACTACCACAATACTATGAAACTTTCTCTCAATATATCTTACCCTAGACATTGGTGTTTGTTAATATCCTTAGTCTTAGTCTTTGCACCACTATTATTATCTCATAAAGTGTGATAAAAATATCCTTAGTCTTAGTTTTTGCATCACTATTATCTCATAAAGTGTGATAAAAATATCCTTAGTCTTAGTCTTTGCATCACTATTATCTCATAAAGTGCCATAAACTAAATCATAACTTAAAACATTTTAAGATCTTTAAGGATATTTTGTGGCTATACAAAATTTTTCTTGACATGAAAAATGTATTAACCCGAATTTTTATTATTAATATAATTTCAGTAATTTTTATTATTTGAGGGCATTTTTGAAATTTTGGACTTAAGTGTAATTGCGAGAATTTAATTATTAATGTTGAAATTATTCAATTTAAAATTTTATGGCAGGAACTAATTTCAATTTAGAAAGGAAAGGAATTTAATAAAATAAAGTAGAATAAGGAAAGAATAAAATAAAAATTTTATTTTAGTTCCTTATAAGTTATTATTATTATTATTTTGGTTATGCATGGATAAGCTCACACTAACCCGTCAATTTTGGATCCAATTCGGAATTTTCCTTGGGAGGTATCGAGAAGGAATTGGAATGTAATAATATCGATTCATACAGATATAGAAGAAAAGGTTCTCTATTGATTCAAACACTGTACCCGCAGGATAGGGACTGTCTCTTATACACATCTAGATGTGTATAAGAGACAGCCCCCACTCCTCGTGAAAACCCTCGCCATTCGTGACCATCTGCCCCAGCCTCAGTCGCTCAGCGCCGCTATTGGTTTGCTCGCATCTTCGGTCGTGAAGCCCCCCGATTCGCTCAACTAAGAAGATAAGAGAGTGTTTTACCAAGGGGGAGGAGCTCTCTCATTAGATCTCGCCAGTCAGTTGACATCACACCGCTCCCTTACCCAGCCTCATTCAACCGCACCTCCAGCAGCTGCCCGTCGCTGCGCAGCCCTGTTTATTTGAGGCCAAGCCGCTTGTCCAAGATCTCCATCGCTGCTCATCGCCGATCTCGACCAGCCGGCCAGTCACATCTGTCCAAGCGTCGCATGCTTGTTCAGCCACCGTCATTTACCGTTCGTTCATCCTCGATCGTGTCTCTGTTATTGGCTAAGTGTTTGGTAAGGTTTCACATTTTGGATGGATTTCATGGATTAAATTGTTGTTCCTTTGACTTGGTTTTGGTTTGTTTGTTACCCGCCGCAGTTGGGTTAGATTGGAGTTTTGAAAAAATTCCGAGGCGCTATCCAGCTTCATGGGAGGGAAAATTTCGGCAAGTGTTGATCCAAGATTGAGTAGTTTGGAGTGTGCAGACACCCACTAATGATTGGTTTAAGTAATGACTTGACTATTGTATTTCGAAGGTTCAAGGTCATTGTCCATCAGAACTAGATGTTGTGTTTCTTTGTGAAATTTAGTGGAGATTTTGGTGCCAAAGCTTTGGAAGTGACCTTTAATCAAGCCACACTTTAGGTAAATTATTTTTGGGGTTGATTATATGAATTGATGAGTGGAATCGGGCCTTAGTGTGAATTAAATGTTGGGTTTATGTTGTAGGTTTAATTTGAGTTTCATTATCGAGTAGTTACTTGGAGGGAAATATTTGGACTTGCGATTTGAGGTAAGTAATCTTACTACTGGAACTTTCTCGGGCCAGGTACTAGATATATGCTAGCATGATAGATGAATATTAAGACAGAACGATATCATAATAGACAGATAGTATAGTATAACCGATCTATGTTCTTATATGAGGATCTGAAAGATTTATTTGTGCATGTAGATACTTGCATGCTAGCATGAGATGATACTTGATTCCATGAGGTTGTATTTGATATGATGATATTGAGGCATATATGTATGTTGTAGAGCCACGATGTTGAGGTGTATATGTATGTTATAGAACCATGTTATGATACTTGTGATGTTGAGACTGTGATAGTGTCCTTACTAGTTAGTTAGATGCCCACTAAATATTGTGTTTCCTTCGGGATTCACCAGAGGTTGTGTTTCCTTCGGGATTCATCAAAGGTTGTGTTTCCTTCGGGATTCACCAGGGGTTGTGATTCCCTCAGGATTCACCAGGGGTTGTGTTTCCTTTGGGATTCACCGGAGGTTGTGTTTCCCTTCGGGATTCACCCAGAGGTTATGGGTCCTACGGGACTTGCTAGAGGTAGTGGGTAAAAATCAGTTTTTCATGTATGTATGTGTTCCATGAGGACTAGAGAAGTTTGTATGTTTCCACCAGAGGTAGGCATCGAAAGGACATAGATGCCTAGCCTGACCCCAGTAATGGGGTTACTTACTTAGTATTTTATACTCATCTTTTCTCATGTTGTTGTATCAGGTAAAGGTAGAGATGCACCGGCGATTGACAAGCAAAATCCGTGATCGAGCCACTGGGACCAGTTTTATGCTTCCGCTCATGATATTTAGATTTCTTTTCATGTTTTTCAACTTTCAATTTTGATGTTTGAAACTTACTATTAAGATTTGTTTTCAAACCTATTTATTATCATTTATGATTTATGAGTACCCTGTCGTCTATTTTTAATATTTGAATTTAATGAATGTCTTTTGAATTTACCTTATTTATTTAGCATTTAATTCACTATAAAAGGGTGTCATTTTAAGTTCCATGCTTGCATGTGCTTAGTAAAGGCCTAACTTGAGTCCTAGGGGGTCGAGTCTTACAAAAAAATACTTGTATTGTGTATCAATCTCCACCACTTATGATGAAATTAATCTAACCATAGATTTATCTAAATCTTTGTAGAACCTAGTGTATCTTGTGAAAAGATTATATGTTAACACTATATACAAAATTTCTCATTATCTAGAGACACTTTGAGAAAAATCTTAATTTTGTACTCAATGGTCGCACCATTGATATAATCAATATAACTAATCAATTCTATGTTAAGTCTCATTTATGCATTAATCGTCTTCTTCCAAGAGAAGATAATTTATCATTGGTCCTCAACACTTGAAGTGTTTTAGGATAATTTTTCTTAGACTTCACTTCACATTAGAGTGATACATTATCATTCTTTTGAAGTTGTACATTGAATATTTTACAAAAAATTTGTAAATTTAAGATGTTTGAGACTCACTTAACATTATGTCCTTAATTGGTTAGGTAGTCAAATTTTATGTTATATTATATCATTCAGAATGAGTAAAATCAATCATTAACATAAAACATGAGAAATATCCACTTGACAATTAATGAATCCCTTGTCTATACAAGATCATTAATATTTTGTTCAAAACCATAGGTTATCATAACTCTTATCAAACCTTATATTTAAAGATCTAATTTGTGTAACTCATTTTTCAAATGAATACATACAATATTTCAAACTCTTTGCATTTGATCTTTGAAAGTTGAACTCCTCTATTTGTTTGTTTAGATACATCCTTTAAATTCTTTTCATAAAAGAATCTAACCATTCATTTTACATATCTTATATGCAACAATGACTAAAAAACTCCACTATGGCAATGAGTGAGAAAATTGACTCACGATCTAATTTTCCTTAACAGATTTCGCTTTGTGCCATGAGTATTACTTTGAAGGTCTTATCTTCTTATCTACATATGCGTATCTCCGTTTGTAGATCCATTCATGAATTTTACCCCATCAAGAAAATCTACAAATCCAGACTGAGATGAAGTTCATAGACTTTATCTTGAGTTCATGACTTTAACCCTATAATCCTTATCAAGATGCACAACCAATATGACAATTTTTGGTTCAACTAAGTCATTGTAAAGGTTGAATTGTCCAATAACTCGCCCACTACGGTGAAGGCTCATCTTGTTTGACTAGGATTCATTTGATATTCAAATGTAATTAAATAGCTAATAACATTTATTAACTATTTAGTGGATTTACTTGGAACCAAAACATCAACACTATTTAACCTCAGTAAAGACTTGCAGTTTTTTATTCGACATTCAAATGTCATACAAATACATTATTTTATTAAGGATTGCATAAAAGATCTTTTTTTCTCCTCGAGGACAACCTACATAGAAGCATAAATTTGAACATATATATTCCTTTTTGGTTTGTTTTAGCATATGCTTCTAAATCCTAAAATGATGTAAACTGGTTTACTACACTTTCATAATCCAAAATTATCTCCAAGCCAGTTTTGGAAGGAACAATGTTCACGGTACAATCTCTATTGCATATCCTAACCAGAGTATGGCAAAGATGTGTAATTTATTAATAATTTAACCATGTCTAACAAAGTACTTATCATTAATATGACCAAGTCTAACAAGGTCATCTTTCTCCTTTGGAAGCAATTTCACCCAAATTGTATTTAGTGCTTAAAGTTGAGATATAATCTCACTTCCTATCAATTTGGCATAGTACTAAAATTTCTGTACTTTTATGATCTAATCATAATATGTCGACTTGCCTAATCGATTTGAACTTTTAGTCTAACTTCTTTGAACTCTTCAAAGAAAAGACTTAAGCTACATTAGATGAAATCATATACTAAATATTAATCAATCAAATTGATGACATATTTACGATGTTTGCTTGGCTTTTACATTTACCTGACCACTTGGATCAAAATATGTAAGTCAAACGTGTTATTTTCTCATTAGCCTTATCCAACAAGGTACAATGACTATCTTGCATGAAAGACGAGATTAAGGGTGTTCGAATACCCGACAATCTTAACAACCCAGACTATCCAACTCAAATTGTAAAGGTTGGGTTTGGTTAGTTTTAATTTTGTTTTGGGTTTGGTTAAGTTTTTTATGTTTTTTGGGGGTTGGGTTGGGTCCAAGTTACACTTTTTAAAATTTGGGTTGACCCAACCCAACCCAAATTTCTAATATTATTAAAATATATATTATAACTTATAAATATTGTAACTTGTATATATTTTATAATGTTTGTATGAAATTTGTAATAGATATCTTGGATTTTTAACATTTTAGTTTTATGAAATTTTAGTTATTAGTATATGTTGTACACAAATTTAAGTATTTTAAGTCAATACAAAATCTAATAGAAAACAAAGGAAAAAAATAAATAACCCAACAACCCAACCTAACCCAACTCGAATTTTAAGGGTTGGGTTGGGTTGGGTTGGAGACCCTATTCCGGTCATTCGGGTAGCCAATTCGGCCAACCCGAATTTTCAGGTTGGTTCAAAAAAATCTTCTCAACCCAACCCATGTACACCCTAGGCAAGATCTTTAAACAGGTAAAGTAATTTAACTCTAACCTTTAGAGAATTACCTATACTAGTCATTCCATTAAAATTAATAATAATCAACTTTAATTTCCAAAGACAAGTATCTTTTAGGAGAAAATAATTTATCTTTATATTCTGGATTTAATGATCCTGAATTTCTCAGTGTAGCTTTTCATATGAGTTAAACATTTTAACTCATACTAATTGTACTTATTTGAAGGCTGAACATATTTTTAAACAACTTTTGAAAATATGTTCATTACGTAAAACATTCATATCATATGAATTAATTAGTAAATAAAGACTTGAGAGATCGAATTTCTCTTATAGTGATAAAATACCATTTTCAGCATAAGTAACAATTATGACATCCCATGTCTCCCACTACACTAATTGAGATGGGCTTTCTGATACCAACATGTAGAAACTATTCTACATCATTAAATATATTCCAAGAATTACAATCTAATTGTAATGAAAAGAAATTTGATAGTGAATTCTCATTCAACTATTTAGGTGCAATCTTAATTCTCCATCAAGAATCCAGTAAATCAAGTTTACTTTCATTATTATTTTTCTTCTCGTTGAGGCATTTCCAAAATTCCTCATTGTGTGACTCCCCAAATTAATTTGGAAACAATGTCCTCATATAACTCTAGTCACATGGCTTATATTATTGGATCATAATACTTAATGTTGAGATTATTCATATAATTATCTAAATTAATCTTATATTGACTTCAACATCCCATATGTTGATGTCTTATCCTTAATCTTCTAAGCTCGACATCAAATATGTCAATTAGGAGATAAATATAAGCTTATCTCCATTATTGTGATCATCAATCACAAGGTTCATGAACAATTCATGAATTGGCAACAAGACCTTGAGAACATTTCTCAATGAAAGACAAATTTAAAAGTTAACTGCCATTAATATATCGTCAATATTACTTTCCCATGTACTACTTTTTCTCAACTTTGACTTATATCGGTAACTTAAAATTAAAATTATAAGAGCAAATGACATAACATTGAAATATATAAAATATATTAGTTAACAGCATGCAATCAAATATCCATTCAAATTTAGCATTAAATTTTATGAACCCTACAAATAACATCTAATGCAATGATACTCCAGCGATTTAGAATAAGTATCGCTGAAGGGTAGGTCAAATGCTCCTTCACTAACTTGAGCATTCTCAACTAATTATTACACCAAAATAATTTTTATTCCTATAATGTTTAATTACCATTATTTGGTCAAAACACCATTAACAATTTTAATGTGTTCTTGTTAGTGTAACCCATTATTTTAGATCTTATAGTTATATTCCAACAAACCTGCCAAAAGGGAAGGTCAATATTGGAAACAGAAAACTACAGCCATATCCATTGTTGGAGTTTAACTTGATATTGGCCGATGCAAACACCTTCCGAAGGAGGGCGGAAGCAGAGCAGAAGCAAAGCCACCATGAGGCCAAGCATGAGTCTCAAGGTGTAAACCAGTGATGGAGACTGCATGATATGTTGACACATGTCCTTCTCTCACTTATTATAAATATTTTCTCTAAGCAAACACCTTCCGAAGGGGGATAAGACCAAAGCTGAAGCAAAGCCGCCATGTGGCCAAGCATGAGTCTCACAACGTGAATCTTTTCAAAGATTGCAGGAGAAACAACATATCATATACATTTATTATCTCACTAAGTATTTGAAATAGAGGTTTCATTACTTAGACAAACTTAGTCTAAATCATTTGTCCAAGTTTTAGATTTGTTTGCCCAAACATAACTCTTATGTTTGGATAGTTAACATGACATAAAATAACCAATTTTATTCAACTCTTCAATAAACTAATCACATTATGTTATAATAAAAGTTTAACTAATTCAACTTCGTCAGTTCCTAGGTATGGGTGTTCCATTACCGTCATCTTAAATACCCCAACCTTAGATAGAACCTTTCTTAGATAGAGTTCCCTTATAACCAACCTTTTATTATTTAAATCTTTTCACTTACCCATTTTAAATTATTTTAAACTAAATCAAATGTCTATTTTATCTAATCTCATTAGATAAGCATGCAATTTACTTTATTCTAATCTCATTAAAAATTTTAATAAAGATGAATCAAAGTTTTAAACTATTTAAATTTGAAACAATTTTGTCTTTATCAAGTAAGAACCTAATCTCATTAGGGAAGCATGCGATCTTCCTAATTTCATTATATAATTATTAAGATAAATTAAAATGAAAGCGTGCAATATTTCTAATCTCATTAGCAAACTAGAAAGATAATTTAAAATTTTAAACTATTTAAAATTAAATTAAAATTATTTTTATTTAAACATACAATTTTACTTAATTCTTCATTTAATTATCTAATATAACAAATATATTTTAATTAAAGAAGAATCTCTACATGAATCTCTACAACAATTTAAATATAACTTTTATATTTAAAATTAAAGAGAATCATATATGCATAAAATTAGAAATTATCCTAACAATTTAAATATAACTCTTATATTTAAATAAAAGAGAATTTGAACAACATGTATCTCATTAGGAATTATCCTAATAATTTAAATATAATGCTTATTTTTAAAATAAAATGGATGATACGCTTAACCTATGATGGGATTTTAATCTAAATGGCATACTTTATGCAACACTTAAATTTTAATTTAAATCATACATCTCATGCATAACTAAATTAAAATAGCAAAGTTGACCGACTTTTGGCATTCCTAAAAAATCATATAAAATAAAACAAAAAATCTAAACCCTCGATCTTGAATCAGGGTTTGAGGAAACCCTAATTTTCCTCTTTTTTCCATTAGTATCGTCGGAGCGCAGTGGCCCTGTAGGGCAGCGTCGCGGTGTTGTGTCGTCTTCTCATCTCTCACGATTCAGAGTGTTGCTGCGCCATTCACAGAACAACCTCTGATGTGCTCTTCGATTTTCGTTTTCTCCTCTTTTTTTGGAGCTTCTTTACAACAAATCTTTGCCACGAACGACACAAACTTATAGACTCGATTTACAGCAAAAGAAACTACCCATAAAAACTGGGTTTTACATTGATCTCATCAATAAAACCTAAATCTAAACTGGATCTATTTATAAAACTCAATGGTTACTCCTAATCCTATTTAAATAACTTTTTGCGGAGATTTTTAATTTAAATATTTAATAATATCTAAATACATATTTATCCAAATAATATCTCATATTAAATTTTTTAACATATTTAAATCATATTTAAATATTTATCTCCAGTAGAATCTTTAATTTGAATTTTATCCAAATTAAATAGTTAATTATTTGAATCCAATTTCAATTAATTAATTCTTTCTCCAATTATTTAAATTAAATAACTTAATTATATGGACCTCATCCAAATAATTAATTATTTGAATCATATTCAAATAGATTAATTCTCTTATTATCTATTTAATTTGAATCTTATTCAAATTAAATAATTTATTTATTTATATGGATCTCATCCAAATAACTAATTAATTATTTGAATCATATTCAAATAAATTAATCTCTATATTATAAAGTTATAATTTGAATCTTATTCAAATAAACATTATAATAAATCATGTAATTAATTGTATCCAATACAATTAATACTTTTTCCTCATAAATTTGAACATTTCAAATTTCTCTTTCAACATAGTTGATCCTTGTTGGTTTGTGGTGAGCTAGCAGAGAATCTTATGAATTTACAGATTATAAGCTCTAATGATCCAAGATTAATTAATTAAACTCTTTAATTAAATTAACCTTCATTCATTAACTATAGGACAAACCACTATATATCCATAGTTGAATTCTTATGCATTGTAGGACAAATTGTGTCTATGAATATAATCAATATAAGCAAGTTGATTCTTCACAAGTTGTTCATAATTACAGCTGGGTCAAAATGTCCATTTCACCCCTATAATTACCTCTTTTCCTTAATTATCATTGATTCCTCTAATGAACAATTTGTTTATAGTCTAACCATAAACTAAGTTCCTCTCAGGTCATTGAAAGGGTTGTGCCCCTTGTTCAAGACCCGAAATCAACACTTAAGAGAACTACTCATCTACTAATCCTATGCAGGAAAAAGTAAATTTCATCTTGTGAAGTTATGTTCCCAGCTCCCTATTTAGTCAAGTCCCAAAATGGTAGACTTATTAAGTTAGCAATTTGGCCACTCTCACCCATGCAAATCAAATGACTGGCCTCACAGACAAGAGTTCATAAATCACTCAGGATTAAGATCGAGTCGCACATGATCATCCTATGAAATATTAATCCCATCAATTAACGGATTTACAAAGAGAGATTAAATAGTTTACGATCTGGTTTTATACAAACTCTATGTAAAAGATACCCCACTCACAAATGAATATAGCAAAGAGAAAATAAGAGGGCAGGAGTTTCAAGCGACTTGTGCATCTCAAGGAGTCAAGGACCTTGCAGATGAAAAGTATAAGCAACTATATATGTTGTTTTGAAGAATAGTTTTATGCCTTTTAGAATAAAAGTTGGAAAAGATAATATTTGTATAACATTTCTTTTTAAAGTTCTTGTTTTCATATAGCTTGTATTCTTAGATCAACTGCCTTCTATAGCAATTGAAATTGTTTTTCTTCTAAATGTTAGGATTTTTAGCTTTATTTTGTATAGTTATATTTTTGCGTTTGTCTCCTTTTATTTGTAGTTTGTAATCCTTGGGAACTCTTTTTATAGTTCACGACTAGTTCAAAGCATTCAAACAAAACTTTAAAGTTGTTGTTAAGGTAAGAACATCTCCCCTAAGCATTATTGTTGGTAGTCATAACTTAGTTACTGTTTATGGTTTCCACTAAGTTGTTATGATTTCTATTAGAGTTGGCTTTAGTTCATGAGTTTCATTACCTTGTTGAGTCAACTTGTTGTCTATTAGTCTTTCTCTTAGTTTTGATAAGCTTGTAACTTGCTTTGGTTGATAAGTTTGTTTATGGTTTCCAATGAGTTCTTTTGCGTTTATAGGTTTATAAGTATTTTTGTTTATATCAGTGCATTTTTCTAAATGAAAATTGTTGCTATTAGTTCTTTCTCTTAGTTTGATAGGCTTACTTGTTTGGATTTATAAGTAATATCCATTGAGTTGTTTATACTGTCTATAGAGTTCGTCTTAGTTCATGACTTTCATTATCTTGTTGAGTTTATTTATTTTGATAAGTTGAGTTGTTTGTGTTTAGTAGTTATAAGTTATTTTTCTTTAAGTTTATGTATTTGCCATTTTAATTTGAGTTCTATTAGTCTTTTTTCTTAGTTTGGATAAGCTTGCTTGTGTTGATAAGTTTATTTATGGTTTCCATTGAGTTGTATGTGTTTATAAGTTTTTTGGTTTATGTTCATATATTTTGCAAATTCTAGTTTGTTGTGTTTTCTATTGAGTTCATGAGAATCATTAGTTTGTTGAGTTTATGTTAAATTGTTTATGTGTGCCTTTGTGTTTATGTCTATGCATTTTGCCAAATGAATTTGGGATTTATAAGTCTTTCCTCTTAGTTTGAAAATATTCAGGACGGAAGTAGGAAGATGCTTGAGTTCAAGTTGGGTGTGGTGTACTCGACAACTTCATTAGAAAAAAGCTAGGTGTACTGAAACTGACAATGGGACTTCTTGAAGTATTTAAGCTAAAAAAGACAATTATTTAGAGTCAACAAGTAATTTTAAGATTATAGAGTCTTGTACTTATTACGGTTACAAATTTTTTTATCTTTATAAGTTGACTATAGCTTATGGAGGGACGAATAATTATAGTACTTTTTTTTAAGCAAAAGAGTTAATTGTTATGTTTGTTGAAAGTTGTGTATACAAATATCTTATTGCTTTTATTATATCCATATAAATATTTGTTAGTCAACCTTCTTCGATGCCGGTCAGTACCCTTATAGTGTTGATTTTCGGCTGGCATTATATCTTAGTTTCGTACCAATGATAACAAGTTTATTTATTAAATTGAATATTATTATTTTTTAAATTAATGAAATACTTTTACCAACACTTACATTTATTGCAAAAGATACTTGTAATGACCATTGATCCACATTTAGCAACAATCTTATATATTGCTAAAACTAACTTTTAGAGACGAATCTTCAATGTCACTGTATAACACAAATAGCGACAAAACTGTGTTGCTAAAAGTACGTTTTTAGTAATGCGTTAGCATCAGTAAAAGTCACGTTTTAGCGGCACGCAATGAGTATGTCACTAAAACTTTCGACTACGCGACTACCGCAACATTCACAGCAATGCGCCTCTACGTGTTGCTAGTACTTTTAGCGGCTTTTTTTTTTTTTTTTTTGCTTTTTGCAACGTGTTTTACTCGTCATTAAAAGCTATTTTTCTTGTAGTGCATGTCTCCACATGAATGGTCTGGATCAAACCATTTGTAACTATTACAAAGTAGGTTATATCTATAGTATCACCAAGATAAGACACCCAACCTTATCCATATACCTTTAGGTTATTTCTTGAACATAATCCACTCGTTTGTCAACTACATATAGGTTCAAGACCTCATGCAATAACCTTCAATTTTTTTTTATTAATGGAATTTAAAACTACATAATTAATAATTAAATTAATCAACTAATAAATTACGAGACTTTAAAGCATGAATCCCAACAAGAAGTTGAAGCGATATGTTTGATAAGGAACCAATTACTACTCATTTTTAAACCAAACATATGAATGTTTTAATTATAAATAGTTTTTTTTTTAAATCTTTAAGAGAAAATGCATTTATGATGAAACACTTTTTTCGCTATCCAATCCAAACAAGCCATAAATTGTTAGTCAATGACGTACATTTACATTTTTATATTTAATTGGTGAGTTATTTGACTAAAAATGTGAAATTAGCTTATAGTATAGCGAATCAAAAGTAAGTTTCTATAATCTATATTTGTGTAGCCTTGTATAACTAACAAACTTGTACCAGATGATAAATAAACACACATACCAAACATATCACTCCAACTTCTTAAAACTTGACCCAACATAACCCTAAACTAAATTAACCTCATTTAATATAATTTACACATTCCCTAAACCCTAATTCAAAGCCTTTGGAAAGCAATTTTCACACCATTTGCAGGCTCCACAATCATTCTATAGGAAGGACAATGGCAATACTCAGGAGATAATGAAAACCTAAACTTGGAAACTATAAGAGAAATTATGATCTTCAATTGAACTAATGCAAAGTTCTTTCCCAAGCATAGTCTAGGACCTGCCCCAAATGGCACATACGCTTGAGGGAACTTGCACGCCTTGGCTATTCCGTTTTTGAACCGCTCTGGCTTGAACTCATTCGCATCTTCTCCCCATATTTCGACTTCTCTGTGTAGCGTCGGAATCAAAGTCCATAAGCAAACACCCTTTGGAACTACCACGTTCCCAAGTCGCGTGTCGGCAAATGTCTCCCTCGCCACAAATGCTGCCGGTGGGTATAATCGCAACGCTTCATGAACCACCATACTCACCTACATCCACCCATTGTTTCAAGCTAAGTTAGGGGAACATATGTGATTACTATACTTTTCATTGAGTAACAATTTACTATATAGATTCCACCAATGCTCTCCATTTATTTCCAATCAATCACTTTAAAATTCAAATTTTGATTAAAACCATCAAAGTAGTTAACTTTTTATAAAATGTTTTATAAAACAATCCAACGAGTAGGAGTAAGAGTCAGGGAAGTAACTCCACTCGTTGATTGGCCAAAGAGGTTCGTGGATCCCATAACCAAAAACATCAATTTCATGACTTGTTAACAACTCTTTAGGCTAACATAACTCTACTACTTGCCCTAAACGCTCATTTTAACCTAAAACACTTCTAGTCCTCCCAAATCACTTGATAGCATTTAAAACAAACGATCTCTAAAAACGGGAGAGATGGGGGCGGTGTTTACCGTTTTGAGGTTAGAAATCACGGTTGTGTCGGGGCGACCGTCGGGGCAAGCGTGAGCGAACTCGGAGCGGATACAATCTTGCCATTCGGGGTGGAGGGCGAGGAGCATCAAGGTCCAAGTGGCGGCGACCGCAGTGGACTCATGACCGGCGAAGTAGATGCTCTTGCAATTGTCAACAATGAAGTTTTTGGAAGAGTCATTGGCTCCCACATTTGGGTCATTGGTGGTTGCTTCCATTATCAGCTGCAACAAATCCTTCTCCGATGAGGAGGTTTTAGAGAACTCCTTTTGGCGCTGTTGAACCGTCTCCCATATTAATGACTCGATCTCCTTCTCCAACTTCTTTATTCTTTTGTGTTTCCTTGGTTGCAAAAATCTGTCGCTGTTCATTTAATCAATATTTTCATTCAATTTCTACTCCTTAATTAATATTAATCCACATTTTATTAAGAGAATCTACTTTTATTTTTATTCCTCAATAATATTGTGTTTGGAATTATTTTTTCAAATAAAATCATTTTCTAATAAGTACCTAAAAAATGTTAATAACTTAAAAGTACGTTTTGTAATTTTTTTCAACGATTTTAGATTATCAAAGATTTTCAAAACAATCTTAGTAAATAAAAGCACTTAAAAATTTTGAGAATTTTCAGAGATGTATTATATTAAAAAAAAAATGACTTGTGAGTGATTAAAGAATTTCTTTAAAATGTATAGTAAGAAAAGAGATATATATACACTTGTAATTAATATAATACAGTGAAACCATATAAATTGTTATTTAAAGTTTATATTAGTGTAAGAGAAATATCTTATTAAAAGAATGATTATACAGACATACACCAATTGAATTCCATTTTTTTAAATTGAATGATCCCATGAGCTAATAAAAGTATGACACATGTAGATGTAGAAATTTATATACTAGTGTGTAGTTGTCACGTGACATACTCTTTTTTACTTTTTTTTATCTTCTTATTGAAAAAAAAAAAAAAAAGAAAAAAAAAACTTGTGTATCCAAAGATGTATCCAAAATATTACTCGTTTTTAATAACCTTTCTATAGGTTGAAGATTCAAATCACAATAATTATAATGTATTATAATCTAAAATGTGAACGTAAAATGTTATATTCAAATGAGGTAAATTTAATAACTCTGATTTTTAGAATCTCTTCAAATATTCGTGATGAAATCAAATAGAAACTAAATTACGAATTGTGGAGAGAGAGAAATGAACCTCAAAGAACTATAACCAAACAGAAAGCTCCCTTCACTAATCAACTTCTGAAGGTCCCTAAGCTTGGAAAAAATCTCCTTCCCCTTCTCATATGAGCTCCCAAAGCAAGCCCTAGAAATGACATCTGCTGAGAACCCTCTTAGATCCTCATCGACCTCAATCTCGACGCTCGCTCCGTCTCCGATCCTGCTCTCCCATTTTTCGACCAGAGATGACGCAGCGTCAGCCATGAGCACCGCCATGGCCCGGACACGGTCCATGAAGAACTCGGGGGCGATGATCTTACGCTGCACCGCCCAAATGGCGCCGTTGGAGCGGACGATGCTATGGCCAAGAATGGGAGCAAGCTTTTTGGTGACATAGAAAGGCTTCCCCAAGTTGAGATTGTTGGAGAGGCTCAAGTCCTTCACAAGTTCCACCTTGTTGGCGTACAGATGCTGCCTCGTCCCTGTCGAGTACGTGTACAATGGCCCTGCCAAACCAGACCAAACAAAACACAAAACACTTTAAAAGTTTCTCTATAACTTCAATTCATGGGCCTCCTTATTTACTCATCCTTGCCCCATTTTTGTGTTTATCACTCGCATTTCCTATTTTTTTATTTATTCCTCCTTAACTTTCAAAAGTGTGTAATAATAAAGATATTGAATTTTATATTTTCTATTTAGTAGGATATTGAATTTTTTAATTTTATGTCTAATATGCATTTTTTGAAATTTTGATTTTTTTTTAAATAAAAATTACTTGATCTATTAGAAAAATCCTATTGGGTCCACTAGATTTCATCATTCTAAAAAAATTTAAAAAGTTCAAGGGCTAAACCTATCATTTTATAAGTATAGTGACCAAACAGACACATTCTTTATTATTCTTGTATTATATTAAGAAGGTTCGGTAGAAAAGCACTAGAAAAAGCTATCATAATATGTAGAGAGAAAAGTTGCAAAATACTTTCGTATTTTTATGCATTCAATAAATATAGTATGTAAATTTTTAAATCTATATTAAAAAATTGAAATATTGTAACCATCTCATCGAATAATTTTTAAAAAATGGATTTTGCAACTTAATAAATGTGCTTTTCTTGAGTTTTTTTTTTTTTTTTTAAATGAATTAGATCATGTTCTCTATTTAATGGACACGGTTGAAGTCATGGGTTTGAGGTAAAAGAATTGACTTTTTGATACTATTCACTCTATCTTTTTTTAATTCAATTTTACGAAACTTATTATATATATTTCTATTTTTCAAAATGAAAATATAATACTGAGTTCAGAAAACTTGTAATAAATTTATTCAATCTTTTGGACGGTGGAATGAATCGAATGATTGAGGCATTAATAATATTTATTTATACGTAGAATATTAAAATCTCCACTACTCCTAAAATTATAATGTTGTCACAAAACCAAGAAAAAAATCATATAAATTAATTTTTAAAATTAGTCCTAGAAGTTTGGATTGTATTTTAAAATATTTCATTATTTTTTAATGGTCCACTCACTTGATACATACAACACATAACTCTCGATTCAACGCAACATTTCGAAAAATCAAATTTTAATTAAAAAATTATAAATTTATAAATAATTATTTTAAATAATAAAATTATTTAACTATTTTTAAATATAGCAAAATATACTGCCTATCAATTATATAAAATATGAAACTTAGATATAACTTAAGCTACACTTAAATACTGAACAAATACACGGCCTAACCTTGGAAGTTAATTTTATAATTTAACAAAAACAAAAAGTAAAGAAAATAGCAAAATACCGTATTGCTTTCTCCACTCGACGAAATAGGGAAAGAGGGTGGAAGTATAATCATGAGCGACAATCGCCGACGCACGATGCGGCGGAGAAGCCATAGCCGCCGTCTGCAACTGGATCTTTTGCATCTCCGGCAAATTACCGTACAGAATCGACGGCGGTGGCCCTGTCACGCCTTGTGCTCTTAACTTTCTCCTCACCTCCGCCGTCCTCCTCCATGCCCCGTAGAAGTACAAATGGACCAATATCGCCACCACCGTGACGGTAACTGCCACCGGAAAAACCGAGATGAAACCACAAACTATAGACCCCTCCATAGTAATTGAAAACATAAGCTTTTTTCTCCTTCTTTCTTCTTATGCTCTTCCTTTTTCGTAATCTTCTGGGTATTATATAGCGGAAAAAAAGTCAAAATTGAGTGACGCAAGAGAGAGAGAGGGCGGATGAATGGAAGTGAAAAGTACGTCGGAGCTGAAGGATTAGCGTTGGACGAAAGAGATAGAAACGAAGAATAGAAAGGACCCCACTTGACATGTGAACTATTAACATTGTCTATCATTTTTATTTATTTATTTATTTTTTTATTTTCTTGGACGAAACTGGATGATATCACAACCCGTCTCAATTTTAGGAAGATTTAAATATTATTTTGATTTTTTACTTGCTTTAGTCAACTATTCATTTTTTTTATATTTTTATTTAGTTTATTTTAGTCTATTTACTTTTAAAATATTTATTTTAGTTCATTTTGATTCTCAAACTTCGAAAGTGGCTATTTTGATCCTTAAAAATGGAAATGAAATGAAGAAAAAATCATTTTTTAAAAGTTCAATGACCAAAATGAACCAAAATTAAAATTATAAAAACCAAAATGAACATTTTAAAAGTAAAGGAATGAAAATGAATTAAAATTGAAAATATAAAGTTAAAGTTCATAATGAACTAAAACCAAAAGGAGAAAAACTAAAGTAATATTTTCACATTTTATGAAAATGTGAATGGAAATATCGATAAAATATCGATGTCTATATATGGAAATAAAAAAAATTCAACTAAACTACTTATTATTTATATTATATTTACATTCATAACATTTTATTAATTATTTAGGTTTGTTATTTTTTGTTTTTGAAAATTAAGTTTATAAACACTATTTTCACCTCTAAATTTTTTTTGTTACCTACTTTTTACCAATTGTTTAAAAAACGAAACTAAATTTTGAAAACTAAAAAAATAGTTTTTAAAAACTTATTTTTGTTTAGTTTTTGGAATCTGGCTATGAATTCAACTATTGTACTCAAGAAAAAATGTAAATCATTGGTAAGAAATATAGAAGAAATAAGTTTAATTTTTAAAAATAAAAAATGAAATAGTTATCAAACGGGGCATTAACTTTTTACATTTCCTAGATTTTCTATATAATGAAAATATATAGATTTTACACTTCAAATTAATGTTGATGCCATAAAAATATTGAAATGGTTCATGAAAATGTTGACATGGTAACTTAAATTTAATACATAGTTATAGGCATATTATTATTTTTTTTTTCATATATTTATATTTCTATAATTTTTTTCATTTTACAGTTTCATAGATTGGATTCAAGGGTTGAATACTCCAAATTTTCTTTTACTTATTTATTTATTTGCTTCGAGGAAAAGTGTGCTATAGGGTATTAAATTTATATTGATGATCTTTTTCATATTTTTACATGTCTATAGATTCGATAACGATATAAAATATCGTAAAAAGTCGATGAATAATAATATTTATGAAGATAAATTTTTAAGGTGTTTTGGACAAGGACTATCCAAATTATAATAACCACCTCTTGTTACCGTAAATACTGTTTTGTATTATCCAATTACTATTTCAAAATCCCCCATTTGTTACAATATTTACTATTTGTTATAATTTTTACTATTTTACATTTATCATTTTTTATTTTTTGCTGTAATATTTACTATTTTCTTAAGAAATTAAAATAGTTTATACTTTAAACACATATTATTCTAATTCGAATTAAAATAATCTATCTGTCAAATACAAACTATTATAATCCAACTATAATAATCTAAAACTATAATAACCAATTTCTGATTCAAAACACATGTTTAATGTGATGGAATAGAAGATGGTATCTCATATAATTAGATTTATGATTAAAAAAAAAATCATATTTTATTGATAATATGGTTGCCAGTGACACAGACATAATTCAGGATTTTTTTTTTCTTTTTTTTTAATAGCATAACATACTTATTTCATTGGCAATAATTGACACATTGATAAGTGTGATTA
Source organism: Benincasa hispida (assembly GCF_009727055.1). Taxonomy (NCBI): domain Eukaryota; kingdom Viridiplantae; phylum Streptophyta; class Magnoliopsida; order Cucurbitales; family Cucurbitaceae; genus Benincasa; species Benincasa hispida. The sequence goes on along the minus strand of NC_052355.1, from coordinate 19,201,759 downwards.
TTTTATTTTATGGGTTCACATTATTTTTGTTCTTACCTTTATTATACTATTATTTACTTTGAAACGTTGAAATGTCGATACAAATTTAGAAATCTCAATTTAAAAAAATGTTAATAGAAATATTAACGGTGGTATATGTGTTTCAAAAACCAATTAAAATGTTTGTTATTTATATTAAATTCACATTGATGATATTTTATTACTTCTTTTTTCATGTTTTACGATTTTTTAACGATATAATAAAAATATTGATTCACTCATTATATCGATTTCAAACCTATAAAACTGTAAAATATCAATAAGAAAACTCCATATTAATTTGGATGAAAATTTAATACCATAAACTTTTCTTCGAACTTTCGATTGCGATTTAGCTAACATTTTTTTGTGGTGACTTTCTTTAAGCAAGAAAGAAGATATAACTCGTTGCCAGCTTGCATAAGAGAGAGAAACTTTCTTGTATCTTAACCTTCTCGTGACCCGTGAGTACTTCTATTGCTCGGTTGAAATATGGTATTAAGTTTTTGTCTATATCTCGATATTTTATTTTATTTTATTTTATTTTTTCAATATCGACATGAGTCTTGATGAATTTGAATATTTCTAAATATCGTAAAAAAATTTATACGAAATACATATTAATTTATTTTAAAAACGTAAAAATGTTTATCCATTACTTTAATTATTTTTTGAATTTTTTGTTTTTATAATTTTTTTAAAAAATATTCATCAATGTCGATATTTTAACAATATTCTTATTGACATTTCTGTAAAATTTAAATAGGTGGAAATTGGTTTGGAATGCCAAACTCCCATAAACATCCTCTCTCTCTTACATTAATTATTCTTTTTCCTCTCTCTGTCTTTTTGTTTTTCTATTTTACATTCTTCTTTATATCTATTTTTTTCCTTTTTTTTTTTTTTTTTATCTCGGTCTCTTCTTTTTCTTTTCATGATATACTTTCATCTCTCTTTTAAAATGAACATGGTTCAAAGGGAATTTGATGATAATTGTTAGCAATTTTTTATCACTTCTTAGTTGCCTTGTAGTGTTAATATTCGCAAAACACCTTTAGAAGAAAATGCATCTATTTTAATTTAGTAGTTTAGAAGCAAAATATCTTTTTTTGTATTGAATATAATGGTGCATAACTTGTATACTTCATGTTAAATTGTAAACTACTTTTTAAGATTTTCAGGTTGCAAAGTCAAGTCTCCTTTAATTAGATAGTTGAGCTCTGTTACAGGATTCTTGTTAGCTAATTTTATTATTGTATCAAGTTATTTATATCTATACAATTGATCAATAGAAACACACAGAAAATCATCCATTCAAATCTTATTTTCACATTTTAGAAGTTATATAACTATTTAATGTGAGGAAGTGCTACTTTTATAACATATAGTATGATCTATAGCTTTATAATCATTATTCTATTCTATTGGTTGGACGTCAATGCATTGGATTGATGTCTTTTATGGTGATTTAAGGTGTCACTTTGTATTTTAAGGTTAATTTGTTGATAAACTCTCTTTTATTAGTTCTTTAGTTAGACTACTTATTGGTGAACTCCTTTTATTAATGTTTTCTTCAATGCATGATTATATATGTTTGTGTTTGGTTATATTTTAGTTAGATTTTTCACTGATTTTTACATGTTCTTATATAAAAAGTTTTTTTTTTCTTTACAAAGTTTGGGAACTTATGAATGTTGGGTTTGACCAAAATTCTACCTTGACTAGATAAGTGGAAGATATATATATATAATATAAGTGAGGACAAACATTCGACAAGCAATTCTATGTTAACTAGATAAGGAGGGATACATGGATGAACTGAGATCACATCCAAATGAGAGAGATTCCGAGGATATATAAAAAAGTATGGTTAAGAAAGGTTATACCAACATGGTGCACTTTGCTTTCTAGTTGCTCAATCATAAGAGCTGTGCTTAGCTTAGAACAATTCTATGTTGAGTGGCCTCTTGGAAATTTTCCTAAGAATCATCTGAGTAAGGATAAAACATATTGAAATGTTTGGTTTATGTAGATAGTTTTCACTCTTAGAAGCATCTTAATTAAGATAAGCAATGATGACGTTACCAAGTCGCAAAGGATGTCGAGGCTGTTAAGTGTAAAATTTGGCTTTTATTGGCTTTTTGGGTGAAGCTAAATACAAAGGTTTGATGATTATGCTCAAAGTAGACAATATCATACTATTATAGAGATATGTGGAAAGTTATTGTCCCAACAATTGAGTTTTTTATATTTTCGTTGGTAAAAATTTATTACAAATGGTAGAGGCTAATGCATACTTTTGGGCACATTCAAACTACTTAGGTGCATGTAAAGTGTAGATTTACAATGTTTGGTGCATGAGCTAGCTAGCTAACCATGTTTGGGAACATTTTTTTACACATTCAAGCTACTTAGGTCTAGGTCTAGGGTGTCACTATATTTTCTTTATGAACAGATGAAGAAAATAGTATTACTCACTAAAACAATTCATGCTTATGGTCATACTTATGTATTTAGTTACCTATAAATAATCATTTTAAATAGTAAAATTGTTGGAAATATTTTCAAATATAACAAAATATACTGTCTATCAATGATAGATATGGATAGACGTCTATCAGTATCTATCATTGACACTGATAGATATATATCAGTGTTCATCATTGTTTATCTGTGATATACAGTGATATGTTGCTATATTTGTAAATAATTTGGCTAATTTTACTATATTTGAAAACAACCCATATTGCTAACATTTTTTTCTTTTTTCTTTTCTTTCTTTTCTTTTTTTTTTTTTTTTTTTTTGAAATAGCAATTTTTTTAAAAAAAACAAACAATTTTCTTGTAGTGCTCAACTCAAATTTAGTCAGATTATGACCAAACATATGCCTAAGGATCATGAGCAATCATTTGAATTTATAGGATATACAATGAATATAAGGAAATAATGAAAACTAAAAAGTGAAGAGGCATGTGAGTCCATACTAAAAAATAATTTTAACTTAAATTTTTTAAATAGTATTTAATTATTTAAAGAAAAAACTCAAATCCAAATATATATATATATATATATATATATATAGCATTTCACAAATATTTTATTTTCTAAAATTATAATATAGTAAGCAAATTAACAACTGATTCATAAATTAAACCATTTATGTTATAACTATAAACTACCCAAAAAAATCAAGTGTATTATAAAGAATATTTGAGTCATAAGAAAAATAAAATAGTACATATAAAAATAATTTAAGTTTTTTCGTTTTTCTATTTTTTTTTTTTTTTTTTTGTCAAAGTCTTTAATAATATATATTTTTCTCACTTTAAAATATTTCTTTCCTCTTTCTAACTATGTTTCCTCTCTATAATTTTCTCTTTCAAACATTTGTCCATCCTCTATATATTTGAAAATCTTAGTGAATTTTTTTTTGTCTCCAAAATATTTGTTTTTTCTTTAAAATTTTTTGCATAAACATTTTCTAAACTCAGATGGTATGAAATCATTTTTTAAGATGTTTACTAATTTCTTTTATTTTAAAATTTATTCTATATTTAATGTTTTATCCCTCCAAAGTTTTTGTTCTTTTTTGCTAAACTTAGATCGTATGGAATCATTTTTTAAGATGTTAAACAAATGTATCTTATTATTATTATAATAATAATAATACATGTACTTCACTATATAAGTGAAAGAATGCACAGGTTCGATATGTAACCACCTCTATATGAATAGTCGCAACTCCTTGATATCAATTGTTTCTATTGAACCCAACAAACATATACATTCAAAGGATCATACCCCATTTTAAAAAGGTACATCTCGTAAGCATCAATTGTATCTATTAAACTCAACAGATACCTACACGCAAAGAGTTATATCTCATACGCAAATGTAAAATAATATCAATTTATTAAATAAAAATATTGGGACAGAATGGAGATATAAATATTATCCCTCATAGAACCTTATATATATAATTTAACAAAAATAGAAATAATAGAAATAAATTACTCAAACTCAAATCACTAAATTGATAATTTAACATGTGATATTATTATTGTTCCTTATATTTTTCAAATGTCTAATTAATATAGTCAATGTGATTTCAATAAATCTTAAAATTAGTCTTTGAAATTAGTTTACTATTGATCTTTTTAGAAAAAATAGTTTCTATTAACATTCTCTTTGTAACTTGTAGAAACATATTCATACAATATCTTTTGTTGTATGAAAAATATTGTTATTATTATTTAATCAATTTGGATAAAATTTAATTTTGAAACCCTAGATTTAATATTTATTGAATGTATATGTATTAAATTTAAGATTATTTTGAATGTGTATTGAGACTAAAATTAGACAATTAAAAATATGGAAATAAAATGAAATGGAACTTAAACTACGAGAGTAAAATGATATTTTTAATTTTTTTAAAAATAATATTTATTTATATATGTAAATAAGTATTATTTCATATTTCTAAAAAGAAATTAAAAATATTATTTTAGTCTCTACTTTATTTATATATATATATTGAATTAGAGTGCAATGAAGTTGAGACGTTGACTATGTTTCCCAATGAGACAGAGACTTGGATTGGATTGGAGTGGGGCCGTACCCTTTTTTCACCATACGCATATAATATAATCGTTAAATCACATTAATTAATTTTTCCTCTATTTTTAGAAAGCATTATATTAATTATGTTATCTCATATAAAAACATTAATCATTAATTATTATGATTTTTTATTAGTAGTTAACTAATATTTATATTAATTAATATATTCCAGCCAACAACTTTCTTGCTACGATAAGAGGTGATGATTCGAACCGGAACTTCTTGATTATTAACACATATTGCATGTCAGTTATGTTATATTCACTTTGGCTATTCTAATCAACATAACGATTATCGCATGAGAACTATATTTATATATTATGACATAAATAAAAATACAATTGGTACTAATAGATAAAATTAAGTTAAAATAGGTTTATAAGACTAAATTTGATAATCATATAGGCTTCATTTAGTAATCATTTCATTTTAAAAAACAATGCCAAATTTTGAAAACTAAAAAAATAGTTTTAAAAAATATGTTTTTGTGTTTTTGAATTTGATTAAAAATTCAACCATTGTACTTAAGAAATATGCAAATAATTGTAAAAAATGGGGAGAAAATAGATTTAATTTTCAAAATTCAAAAACAAAAAATGAATTGGTTACCAAACATGACTAAAATTATTACCAAACGAACCTTAGTTTTTTGTTTCTGAAAGTTGAGCTTATTTTATCTCAATTTCTTAGGAAGTTTTTCATTTTTTTTTAAGTAAAAAAGTTAAATTCATAGCCAAATTTTAAAAATCAAAATAAGTTCTTAAAAACTACTACCACGTTTGGTAATCATTTTGATAACCATTTGGTTTTTGTTTTTTATTTTTTTTTTAAATTAAGTCTATAGACACTACTTTCACCTCCAAATTTCTTCTTTTGTTATCTACTTCTTACTAATGATTTAAAAAACAAGTCAAATTTTGAAAACGAAAAAAAAAATAGATTTTAAAAACTTCTTTTTATTTTTGGAATTTGGCTAAGAATTCAACAATTATACTTAAGAAAGATGTAAATAATTATAAAAAAAAATGGAGAGGAAACAGACTTAATATTAAAAAACCAAAACAAGAAACAAAATAGTTACCAAACGAGATTTAGTTTTTTTTTTTTTTTTTAATTAAGCTTATAAATACTACCTCCACAAAGTGTTATTAAATTTCCATCAATATGTTGACATTTTCATCAATATTTCACATTTTCATGGATTCAACATTTCCATTATATCACTAAAAAATTTTTATGAAATATAAAAAATAATTAATAAACATGTAAATATAATATCAATAATAAACATAGTAACTGGTTTAAAAAGTCGGTTTATCTTTTCATCTTAAAATTTTTCATTTCTTTATTTCTTTATAATTTATCTAGATATATTAATTAACATCAACATCATACAAATATTTCCATCAACATTCATTACATTGAGACCTCGAGATATAAACCTTTCCACCCATTGATTTCTTTGGTAGTTATCAACTCTTTAGAAATGTTTTGAAAATCCAAAAACTCAATCAAAGTTTTGAAAATTAAAAAATATATATATTTTTTAAAAAATTCATTTTTATTTTTAGAATTTAGCAAAGAATTCAAGTATTTAGTTAAGAAAAATGACAACTATGGTAAAGAAGTAATTAGAAAACAAACATAATTTTCTAAAACCAAAAACTAAAACTCTAAGGCTCCGTTTGATAACTATTTAGATCCCGTTTGGTTACCATTTTGTTTTTTCTTTTTTCTTTTGAAAATTAAGTCTATGAACACTATTTTCATCTCTAAATTCCTTCATTTGTTATCTGCTTGTCACTAATGGTTAAAAAACCAAGCCAAATTTTGATAACTAAAAAAGTAGCTTCCAAAAAGTTTCTTTTTTTTTTTTTAGGAATTTGGCTACGAATTCAACCATTGTACTTAAAAAAGATGCAAATCATTGTAAAAAATGTGAATAAAATAGGTTTAATTTAAAAAAAAAAAAACAAAAAACAAAAAACGAAATGGTTATTAAACAGGGTCTTCGTTTTTTTTTTTTTTTAGTTTTTGAAAATTAGAGCTATAGACATTACTTTCACTTCCAAATTTCTTTATTTGTTATTTATTTTTTACCAATGGTTTAAAAACTCAAGTCAAAATTTGAAAACTCTAAAAAAAAAAAAAAAACTTTTAAAAATTTGTTTTTGTTTTTGGAGTTTAGCTAAGAATTCAACCATCAACCATTGTACTTAACAAATATGCAAATCATTGTTAAAAAAAAAAGAAAATAGACTTAATTTTTAAAAACAAAAAACAAAAATTGAAATGGTTAACAAATGGAGTCTAAATAATTATCTTAAGTATTACTTAAAATTTTTAAATCATGTCCATTCCATCTCTATAGGTGAAAAAATTTAATACTCGTGAAAATTAAACTTTGCATTAATTTAATGTTTATACCAACCAATGCGGAAATGGATTTGTCTTATCATCGTGTATATCGACATATCGAGTAAACGTGAAGCTAAAGGGCTGTTTGGGACACTGAGATGATATAGGATGTGAGGAATTTTAATGTCTGAAAAGTTATGATGTATGAGGAGTTTTGATCGAGTATGAACGAGCATGTTCAAGCATTGAGATGATATACGATACACGAAAGGAAAATGACGATGAGATACAAAACACATTCCCAAAATGGGCCACAAACAATTAAATCGATGAGATAGGATAATGAACCTCTAAACATTGAGATGATATAGAATGTGGGGATATAACATCTCATGTTGGACTTCTAAATAGCCCCTAACAGACTTAACAACATAGGCATACTATTGAAGGGACCTTTAATATTAATATTGTTGTTTTCAAAACTTATTAGAGAAATATTATTGTTTTGAAACTTATTAGAGAAATATTGTTGTTTTGGAAATTCGAGGCTAGAGGTTGAACGTTGAGAACTCGACGAACAAAGAAAAACTGGAAACAATACATAAGCGGAAACTTCAACCCTCGACATGAATTCTCCCTTCTTTTTGTTCATTGAACTTCCCAATCAAATTCGAGAGAGCGAATTATGACAAGACAACGAAAGTTTGAATAGAGCGAGAGCGAGAATACCGTACAAATTTCCCCCCTTTTTTTTTCTTTAATTATTACAACATTTCCACCTTCTTCTTTCTAATCCTTTCTCTTTTTTTTAAATTTTCCATTTTAATAAACAAAAATCTAAAAATATTAATTATTTTATTTAAACTCTAACAAAAGAAGAAAAATAAATTAAAAAAATAATAATAACTCATAATAAAAAAAAAATGTAAATTAAATATCTTCATTAATTAATAAAAATAATTACAAAAATCAATGTGCCTCTACAAGGCGGACGTCGTCGAGTTCGAGTTTAGTGTATTTACTTGTCGACTTCGAACTTGTTTATTGATTTTATAGTTATGCTTTATCGTCATAGTTTCGTAAAAACTTTTTGGGTTTACTCGGGTCTCTCCTATCTTTCCCCCCCGCCCCGCCCCGAATTTGTCTTCTTCTTTTTCCCATCCTTCCTCGGTGTTGTTGGTTATTTAGGAAGGAGAGCATGAATCGTACCAAGAACCCGCGAAGTAACCTCAATCTTCGACTTCTCAGTTCGGAAGTTCAGCTGACGTAAGAACAAGAGAACCGAACTTAGACCCCTCACCTAGCATATTAACACTGCCCCTTTTTTTAACTCGAAAATCAGGACGAACGTCGCCTTGTTGGAACAATTGATTTTTGTGTCTAATATTTTTATATAAATGAGA
>NC_052355.1:19166234-19190818 GCF_009727055.1 Benincasa hispida | reverse complement strand
TATTTAATTTACATTTTTTTATTTTTATGAGTTATTATTATTTTTTAATTTATTCTTTTTAGAGTTTAAATAAAATAATAAATATTTTTAGATTTTTGTTTATAAAATGGAAAATTTAAAAAAAGAGAAAGGATTAGAAAGAAGAAGGTGGAATGTGTAATAATTAAAAAGGAAAAAAAAGGGAAATTTGTACGGTATTCTCGCTCTCGCTCTATCAAACTTTCGTTGTCTGTCATAATCTCGCTCTCGAATTTGATTGGGAAGTTCAATGACAAAAAGAAGGAGATTCATTAGCTCATTATTTAGTCAGACTTGCTGAGATGACAGAATCCGTTTGAAAACAACAATATTTTTCTAAAAGAAAAAGAAGGTCGAGGGTTCAAAATTTGACCTATTTAGGTTGAATTTTCAACTCTCGACTTATTTAAAACAACAATATTTTTACAAATAGTTTGAAAACAACGATATTTTCCTAAATAGTTTCTAAAAGTACATTATCTTTTTAATTTTCCCCTATTGAAGTCGATCAATAAAATTGGAAGTTTTAAGAAAATATTATATATTTTTGTTATCTTACGTAATCCTTTAGAAATTTTAATAGATTGACTTTAATTTAAAAAAAAAAAAAAAAAACCAAAATTTCTCCCAAGATATTAATTTCCTCTTTAAAATTTTAATATCTTTACTATCATCTTTATCTTTTATTCAATTTTCTCTAATTCATCCATTGATTTTAATCTCTTTAAATTGTATTAAACAGAATGTCTCTAAAGTAATCATTAAATAAATTCATAATCTTTAATCAAAATTGAGTTGAAACGATGTTTTTTTCTTTGAAATCTCATTAATTTAATCATGATTTTTTTTATTTAAATAGGATTAGTTAATTATGGAAATTATATGAGTATTTACGAGGTTAAAAGAAAACTATTAAAAAATTGTATTTTATCGACAATATAAAAAAGTCATAAAATGAAATTGTGTGACAATGTGCCTAAAGTAGAAGAAATTGTTCATTTGTTGACAAAAGATAACAAAAAACGTACCGTTCATATATTCTTGATAAAAATTGTTGATAAAAGAGAATATTTGTTGACATATAACATTTATCACGATTCATATATTTTTTATAATAAAAAATGTCATGGTTCGACTATTCTTGATAAGAAAAAAGATATCACTATATATTATTTTTTGACATTTTATAATTATTGTCCATATCCATAATACTACAGTAATAACTAATTTTGAGTCAATTGATGACAATGATAATCTATCATATAATACCCTTCACAATTACCATTTGTCATTAGGAGTCTTTTTAAATATAAAAGTATTTAAAAGTATTTACATTTTATAGCAAAAAGTTTCAAAAGTACAAAGCACTTTTGGAACTTTTTACTATAAAATGCAAATATTTTTTGGATGTTTTTATTTATAAGAATTTCCTTGTCTCGTCACATTATCATTAATTGTTCAATTATTGACAATTATTTATTGTCATTAAAAATTTGTCACATTTTTCAAAAGTTGTAGTTGATACTCATACCTGTAGAAAAAGATACAAAAATTAAAAATAATCGTTACGAATTCTATTTGTGACAGATTATAAATGTAATGAAAAATCACAATTTTGTTATAGCAATAATCCTAAAATTTTTCTAAATGAAAATTTAACAGAAGATAAAATTTAGAATATATTTTAAGTTTAAAGTTAAGATTGCAACACTTATTTTTAGTTTTTTTTTTTTTTTTTTAAATGATTATCCTTAAAGATAAGTTATTTATTAAAAAATGTTCCCTCAAAGTGTATCTAGTAATTTACCTTTAAGTCCTTTACTTTTTTTCTAGGAACTTCTAGTATAGGCCCATAGAGGTGTACAACTCTAACAACTCCACACCTAATATTTAATATCTCATACATCACTTTCAATATCCCCATCCCTTTTTCAAATTCTTCTATGCAAATAATATTTATCAATTCTACATACATGTATCTAACATTCATTGAATCATCACTTCCCTTTCAAACTTTTTTTCCTTGAGCAATCCCTTTCAAACTCTTTTGTTTATTTATGTTTTTTTTTTTTCTTTTTATCATGTTAATTTAGATCTCATTGATCTTTACTTTTGTTTTGCCACCCAAGACCATGTAACTTAACTCTTATAATTCTATATTATAGAGAAAAAAAATATCCCACTTATAAATTTGATATTTTTTCAATAAGTCCATGTCAATTATCGTCAAACTAAACTCGCTTTAGTATATTGAATTAACTTTTTAAAAAAAATTATCAAATTTGACTATAGGCTTAGGTAAGTGTATGTTAGGATCGTATCTCTTACCAAGAAAAAGTATGAATCATCTCTAGTATCCAGCTAATCTTTAACGAAAACCAAATGATTAAATTAAAATTTTAGTTCATATATGATTTGGAGAAGTTTAGAATTTAGTCTTCGTGGTTTTAAAAATTAAAATGTAGTCGGTATATTAGGATAAACTCTCGTAATAGTCCATATGGTTTGATAAAATTTTCATAAATAGTCCATACAGTATAAACTATTTATGAGAACTTTATCAAACTATAAAGACTAAATTTTACTTATAAACCATAGACTAAATTTAAATCTCGAAACAATAAGAATCAAATTTGCAATTTAACCGAGATAAGTTAAGGTATAAAATCAGACCCTAGCAATCAATGCAGCAGACCAACTATTCAATAATTCTCTTCAAGCTTGCCAATTCTTCAATAAATATTCAACTATATTATTGTCTTTCTTTGTAGTCTTACCAATTTAACATCATGTCTCTATTTATAACTCTTTTATTATTTTTAAAATGAAAAAGAGCAAAAATTAGAATATTTATCCAAGTCTCGAGTACAACTTAATCAGTGAAAAAAATTTAGGGTAAATTTCAAAGCTTTTTTATATTGTTTTAAACCCTAAACTTTTACTATTATAAATTTCTTCGTTTTGTTATTTGACTCTCCTCTAAGTATTCTCAAAATCTTAGTCAAAATTTTAAAAGCTAAAATATAAGGTCTCGTTTAGTAACTATTTTATTTTTTAACATTAAGTTTATAGACATACTTCCACCTCCACTGGTTTAAAAAATCAAGCCCAAATTTGAAAGTTACAAAAATCGCTTTTAAAAACCTGTTTTTATTTTTAAAATTTGGCTAAAAATTCATTCATTGTATTTAAGAAATATGCAAATTATTATAAGAAATGAGGAGGAAATATACTTAATTTTCAAAAACCAAAAACAAAAATTAAAATGGGTTATCAAACGGGACCTAAGATTTTGAAACCTGACCTTTGATGACAATGTATCCATATATTTATTTAAGAGTAATGTAAATTATATTTTAAAAAATGTGTAAAAAACAATTATAATTTAAAAAATAAAAATAAAAATAAATTTGTTATCAAAGGTGATCTGAATATATTTCGTTAATATTACGTAAGGATTATTTCTTTTTTCCGTTCTCCTTTTTTTTTTTCCTTTCAATAATTTTATTAAAAAAAATAATAGAAATACTAGATCCTTTTAAGTCAAACTTTACTTCATTAAAATATTTGTGTATATTGTGCATTATGTCACATAGATATGGACTCAAATGGAGTAATATTAAAAGATTTGATATCTATATTTTATCCTTGTGGGTCTTGAGTGTCTAATTTGATTTGACCAAATCACTATGAATGTAAATATTCCTTTTCTTTTTTCTTTTTTTTTCTTTTTTTGTTAAATGTTGTTTTGAGAAATAATTTGCAGATGTGGACCAATCTTTTACAACTCATATTGGTTTTTTAAATTTTACTTATTTTTTGAAATTCTATGAACTTTAATATTTTCTATGCTTTGAACACTGAAAAAATCAATTACAACTTTTTATTCTAAGGTAATATTGATATTCAATATGATTTATTTTTAGTTCAATTATATATGGAAGAAAGATTTAATTTCTAACTTTTTAGTAAAGATATATATCGAGATATATTTTTAGATTGTCATTTTGATGTAATAGACTTAATTGATTTTTTTTTCAAGTGCTTAACAATTGTTTTTTTAAGTCGATTTAAAAAAAAAATTGAAAAGACATTTAAGCGAGGTTTTCATATACTTTAAAGTAATTCAAAATCATTAATTTGTATGAGAAGAAATATTTTGGTTAAAATAATGTTTTGAAATTTGTTTAGTTTTAGTCTTGTATTTTCAAGTGTCTAATTTTAGTCTCGTACTTTTAATAACTTTTAAATTTAATACATATTGGTTGTGAAATTTGGAATGTGGTTCCTCGTACAAGATACGGATGTCACACAAGATGTCGTAACAAGGTTGTTAAAGACAACAGTAAGGTAACAGATAGTGAATCAGGCATAAACATACAAAAGTTGGTAATCCAATTCGATGATAAACCACCTACATCTGGGAGGCAGTATGCCCAGAAGAGATAATCCACTAATATATAAAAGTCAAGCAATTATAACGCTATACTTATCTAAAAATAATGACGGTTACAGTGATACATGTAGAGCCCAACTTAGCTAATCACCTAGGTTCCCCTAGATGTGAGATTCCCTCTCCCTCGAACTTAAGCTCCCCCTAAGTATGATAATATTAGTGAGGCGTAACACTTAAGCTCCCCTAAGTATGTGAAACTCCCTCTCGCTTGAAGATATCTTTCATTCTATTTATAAACTCCTTTCACATGAGAATTTAGGCTTCCCTAAGTCTTGAGAACTCCCATTCTCGATGAATAAAACTTTAGGATCCTTTAAGGATGAGAAATCCTTCTCAAACAACTTTGTCTTAGACTTCTCCTAAGACTGCATAGTACTACAATATTGAAAACGTTCACTGTAAGAATAATGTGAACAACACAGTGCCATACGCAAAGAATATAATAAATCCTTCTTCTTCAATTCAACACAATTTAGAAGGAATTCTGTCAAACTCAAACAATGATCTCACAAAATAATATATGTGGCAACCCTAATACAAAGACTTCTTTGACTTAAATAACACAACAGGAAGATAAAAAATATTTCCACATAAAATCGACAGTTCATAAAAAAGGCAATATCCCATAGAAAATATTCTGTTAAAAAAGGAAAAAAAACATATGCAGAATTGACATCTTGAACAACAACATCTGAGACAAATACCCACTTAGATAATCTAAGACAACTCTTAAATAACCCAAGAAACAAATGTCAGGAGTCTTAAACAAATATGTATAGTCAATATCACTGATCTAACAACTTGTTTATTGTTGATTTTTTTCAGAACTCATTATATATTAGTATTTTTATCATAAATCTTTAAAGCATAATCACATAATATATTTCATCATATAAAAAAATTATTATTATCTAACCAATTTCAATAAAAATTAATTTTAAAAAACTAAATTTAAGATGAATTAAAATTACACAAACTAAAATTAAATATTTAAAATAATATATACTAAAATTAAACAAAATTCAAACGGTTAAAACTAAAATAGTATAATATAAAATTGCTTTCCTAGCACATTTCCATTTAGGACCTTAAAATATTTAAATAAATTAGTAAAATAAAGAAAGAAATTTGAAAAGCTCAAGGGATAAAATTTTCTTTGAGCATATCTCTAGAAATATTTGTTTTATAATTATTTTCTAGATGATGTGTTTGACAAACAATAGTTCTACACATTATTATTATTATTATTATTATTATTATTATTATTATTATTTTAAAGTACTAAGAGAGGTAGAGATAATTGAAATATGAACTTCGTGGTTTCTAGCACACTCATATATTAGTCGAACTATGTTCCATTTGGTTAGTTAATTAAAACAATTGATTACCATTAAATGATCCATATAAACATTTTTTTTTGTGAAGGTTCTTTTCTCAAAATATATGTGAACACTATAACATTGGAAGTAAATTTCTTTTTTTCTTTTTTTTTTTTACTTCAATTAATTAACCCAAACTAAATTTGGTAAACCTCATGAATTAACCTCATTAAATACAACTACACTAAGTCTATTTAGTGTATGTGTAGGAGGGACTTTAAAATGGTTAAATCCACTTCGTGTGATTATGATCAAAATACTTTGAAATATATCTTTATCAATTCAATATCAATTTAATTTTTTATTTTATACTTTTATACTTTATTTTCTTATTATTTAAGCTGTTTTTAAATTATTAATAATATGTGTCAAATCGATTTTAAATGCCACAAAAGTAATTTTAATCATTTAAGAATCTCTCCCAAATATACTCTTAGTATTTTTTAAGGAGAATTATTTACTTATAAACATGTTAGTTAATGATACTTAAATATATAAAAATTACTTTTAAAGATTTATAACAAGCATCCATATAATTATTCGAAAATCAATTTTACAAAGCCATCATAGCTAAATTCCACCCACAAGCATTTTTAACCATAAAAATCACTTTCTAAACTTATCCCAAAGTTTCAATCATCTTAAATTCATTCCGACTTCAAATAAACATAGAACATGAATAATTCAATCAATACATGTCTATACATATTTATTTAGATCGAGTTCTTTGAACATCTCTAACCTCGATCACCGTCGAAAAGTAATCGATTATTTCTTCGACTTAAAGAAAATTAAAAAAAAAAAAAAGATTGGATTTGATGTTGAGATTTTTGGACACAAATTTTGATAAGATGAGATTTTTGTACATCCAAATACAGATTGTACGATGAAGACAGGTGAAAGTTGGTATGGGACGTGTGCCAGTGCTGTTCCACCCTGCCTACTAAGCCAATATCCCAATGGGTAACAACCGCCACAAGCTTTATACCTCGGGTTTAGTATCTAAATATTCGTCGACGTGTCGATATCTATACCAATATTTATTCTTTTCAAAATATCACGTTAAAATATTGTGAAGATAGCAATTTAATTTCTCATCTGAAAACATAAATTTAAAAACAAGAGATTCAATTAAACAGAAGTCCATTTCATATTTTCAGATATGCTTTTGGTAATAGATTCAAAAACATGATTCTAATTTAAACATAAACATGTTAGGTACTAATTTATAAATTATAAACTAATTGTAGTTACTTACTCGATATTAGATGATAATAAACTATTATTAATTTATTTATGGACATGTTTTACGCTAAAAAAATTGTATAATTTTTTATATATTATATAATTTACAATGCGTTAGATACTACATATTTTAACTTTTGAAAAAATGAATTGAGTTTATACATGACATATTGTATTTCTAGAATTTTTTTATTTTTATCTATTATAATTCTGTACTTTAAAATTTAAAATTTAAAATCTGGATACAATGAAGATATAAAAATGTTGTTATCAAAATTTGTACTGTTTGGATCACATAATTCGAAAAAAAAAATAGAAATAGAAGTTAGGTTGTCTGCAAAACACATATTTGCTAAATTCAGTGAAGATGAAAACATAAAATATAATCTAAATTGTCAATAAAACAGGCTCTCTCAAAGGTTGTGTTAATTTAAACCATAAAAATTTGTAAATGTATTAATTTACACCTTATTTAGATTTCATCCGAATAATAGAGTATGAGAGTTATTACCACTAATTTCAATTAAACTTTTAAATCATTGTAAGTGAATCAATTCAGACAACTTATTAAGATTATCTTTGAAAATCATCACTATAACAATTCTTATAAATGTGTAGAGTTCTTCAAAAATTGGATTAATAAATTGGACCATTAGAATTGGTGCATAAAAGATTTTCAAAGGTAGTCCCAATGGAAAGTCCAAATTGATTTGCTTATGAAAATTTATAGATTTAACTAATAAAATTATAAGTTTTACACGACGTTTATCCAAACAAAACATAATTATTGATTCCATTTTAAAAGATTCAAGATTTAAATTGATACAATTTATTAGTTTTAAATTTTAATTGATACAACATCAAAATTTAGAAGTATAAATTGATATATTTTCATATGATAATTTGAACTTAGAATACTTCACGCTTGAACCCAAATTTGTGTTGATGAAATTATCGATGTTGATGTTAAGAATTAATTAATTGGTCTCATTAGTTTCTCAGAGAATGTCTCACAAGATGCTTATCCAAGAGTTTTAACCTTTCCTTATCTGGAAAATTATCTAGAGTTTTTTCTTCTTTCGATTCTTTCATTTTTATGCTCTGCAGATTTCGAATGGGGATATTCTCCTATTGTTCGTTGTGCATTCTTAGCTCTTAAGAGCAAGTTGTGTTCTTTTTAGGATTGACCGTTTTGAAGAATATTAGAGTTGTTGTCTTGTGTGGGTGCCGAAAACACAAGTGTGTCAATCTATGTGAAGCTTCTACCATTGTCGATCTTGAGTATTTCTCTAGATCTTATTAATTCGTTCTACTATATTTTGAGAAGAGATTCTCATACTTAGGGGAAATCTAAGTTTTTCCAAGTGAAGCGATCTTCATTTGAAGAGGCAATGATAGAAGCTCGAGTTTAGAGGGAGTCTCACCGGGGAGCTTAAGTGATCATTCACTAATATTCTCATATTTAGGGGGAGCCTAAGTATGTTGAAGGTGAGGGGATCTCAAACTTACAGGGATCCTAAGTTTCATGGAGTCTTACATTTAAGGGAGCTTAAGTCATCAAATGCTAAGTTGAATTATTCGAGTGTCACTATAGTTATAGTTTATTTACAGATAAGTACATTGTTGTAATTCCTTGATTTTGTATTAGTGAAAATATCTTTCCACGAGCACACTACCCTCCAGATGTAGGTGGTACTACACCAAACTGGGTTACCAAACTCTATGTTCTGTTCTGGTTTTTAGTTTTCTACATTTATCTTTAATGTTGCTGGAATTGCTGTAACATCGTGGGTAATAGGTTCTGTTGTGTGGTAGTTAACTTAAATTTCAATACCAGTATAGTAAAAAGAAAAAGATACGCCAAGACGAACATAGCTCAATTGGCATCCGAGTCTACAAATAACCACGAGAAAAAAAAAAAAGAAAAAAAAAAGGGAGACCGCGAGATCCAATTAAAAGATAAGAGTAGAAAAAAATGAATAACTCCACTGATATAAAAAAATGTACTCTTGACCAACAAGACAAGATTAGAAGAGTACAAGCCAATAATTTAAAAGTTATGAGATGATATCTTTAATCTCGATAGAAGAGTACAAGTCAATTAGCCTATGGTAATTTGTCTAAATAGTTTAAAAGTCGATGAGATGACATCTCTAATCTTAATAGAAGAGTAAAATGCAATTAGTTTATAGTAATTTTCCTAAATAGTTTAAAAGTTGATTTCATGACATCTCTAACCTCAATAGAAAATTACGTGTCAATTAGTCTAATAATTTTTCTAAATAGTTTAAAAGTCGATGAGATGACATCTATCATCTCAATAAAAGTGTACAAGTCAATTAATCTACAGTAATTTGTTTAAACAATTCAAAATGAGATGACACCAAGATGCTTAATTTGGGTAACTTAAATAATTCATTAAAATACAATTTAGTCTTGACTTTCGATAGACTTAAAACTAATCTTATACTCCTTAAATTTTGAAATTTATATTTATTTGGTCCCTAAATTTTAAAAAGTATCGAATAGGCTGTCTTTGACCTTTAAATTTTGTGCCCAATAACTAATAATCCTTGAACTTTTAGAAGTGGCTAATAAATTCTTAAACTTTTATTTTTGAATTTGTTTTTAATTGATCCTTGTCCTCATTTTTAAAAATTTATAAACTTACTTGACACACCAAAAAGAAAGTTTATGGTATCTTTTAAGTATAAAATTTAAATTTATATCAATTAGATCAATTAATTTTTAAAAAGATCAAATATATCAAATACATATCTAGATACGTAATTGAAAGTTCAAAAATCTATTATACACATTTTAAAATTTTATCAACCTATTAGAAAGAAAAAAAAATTTTAAAAACCTAATAAACCCTCTTTTAAATTAAAAAACCAAGTATATACATGCAAAGAACTTTAAAGACACTTGTAATTTAATAAAAAGGAGAAAAAAAATCCAAACTAACGACCGTACTCGTTTTAAAAATTTATTTAGAATGGACTAAAATGAAGTAAGCTTTTTAAGTACATAAATTAAAATAATATTTTAATCTAAAATTTTATTAAATTTTAAATTTAGTTTTATTAACAATAAAATATGGGCTAGAAATTAATTCAAATTTATGACCGATGGTTGATATATCATAAATAAAAAGAGTCAACATCAATATTAAAGATTAATTGATATTTTTTTATCAATACACTTAAAACATAATGTTTAAATAATGTTTATGAATTTATTGATATCGATATTCTTGTAGAGTTGAAATTCTAATATCAATACTGATATCAATATTTTAATCTTTATTTATGATATTTTTTCTAATAGTTATCAACCATCAATTCTTAAAAATAATTAGTGTCTTTATTAATTTAAGAAAATTAGTATTTTTATCTAATTGAATTATATTCCAATTAGCTCAAATCTTTGATATTTAAAAGTTGTATTCTTATTCACAAAAATTATAGATTAGATTTATACTTTTTTTTTTTTTTAATATAATAGAAAGATTAGAACTACAGATTTTTTTATGGTTAACCAATTCAATCCGTTGAGGATTAAATTTATTTATAAAATCGAGTCCTTCAAATTTATAATTGATTTTTTTATTATTTAAATGAATACACATTTTATTATAGTGATATGTTCTCCAACTACCCACGGTTTTGAATTAAATGCGACCGCTGACCGCTGCCCGTCCTTCTCTCGCAGAAACGTGGTACTGTCACGTGAAAAACAAAACATTGGGTTTTTAAGCGATAAGATGAAAGTTGGAAAATATGAATCAATTAAATTAATGTCAAAGTCAAAACTATTATTTTCTCAATTTTATTTATTTTACTTTTCTAAATTTTATTTTAAATTTAGTTCACTGTTCTTCGAGCTATTATTTTACTAAATTTAATTTTGGTGTGAATTTGAAGTGCAATAACATGAATGTCAATAAAATATAATATTAAAATAAATAAATATAATATAAATATATGGAATAAATAAATCTTAAAACAAATAAATATTAAAATAAATTAAACATAATATATATAAACTTATAAAATAAAATAAGTAACAAATTATGGATTTCTCTACTTTTTCCTAATTTTTTGGAATTTGTCCAATGTGTGTCCTTCAAAATTCACTGAATGCTTATAGACAATTTAGCAAGTAGGAAGTGGATTATATGGACACTATAACCAGTATTTACAAGACACATGGACAACACTTTGTAAAAATGGAGACATGATACATGGTCAATAGATATTAAGCATGAACATCTAATGAGCATTTATTTTTTTTATAATATTTATAATAAAATTACAAATTTTAAGTTGTAGTTTGACCTATTTCAATTTGATTCATATTATTTTAAAAAGTTTAATATAGTCTCTATGGTACTTTGGAATCAATTTTTGTTTAGTCAACCATCTATCTATTATATTAAAAAAGGATTAAGATGAGAGAATTTTTTACTTTCCTCTTTATCCTTAAAACTTTAAATAATGTTCATTTTATCCTATAGTCATACATCTTCATTATAGGTACCTAATAGCCATTCATGCATCAAAATTGCAATAGAAACAATGGAAGAAAGAAGATTATAGGAAATTTCAAAGAATAACAAAGATGGAGAGAAATTCAAGCAAGGAGGAAACAAGAATTAATTGTCTACAATTAGGGTGATAATTATATTATTCTTAGAATCTAACAAAGGAATAATCTATCTTATTACTTGTGTTAATAAACTCATACTCAACTTAAAAAATGTAAGCAATTCATAGTTAAACATTTATCTTTATTATTATTATTTTTTTCGGTGTAATGTCTTACTTCATTTTATCTCATCAATTACTTTCAAACTTCATATCCAATATTTATATTTTATAATCAATGATATTTATATCTGTTCAATCATTTATATTTGCCTTATAAAATTATATTTCAAATATTTTAAATTGCATCTAACACACTTTATATTCATTATAGGGTTGTTTCCAAATATAGAAAAACGAGACAACTTATTTATAGATATAATAAAATGTCACTGTCTGTCAATGATAGATAGTAACATGTTGCTATATTTGAAAATTTTTCTAACAGTTTTTCCATTTAAAATAATTACCTTTAATTTTGTTGGAAATGTGACCAAAGTCCTACATTGGTTAGATAAGAAAAGGATCATGGGTACATATGTGAGGGTGACTATCTTCATTGGTATGATGCCTTTTGGAGTGAAACAAAAAACAAAGCCATGAGGGTTTGTGCCTAAAGTGGACAATATCATATCATTGTGGAGATAGTTTGAGGGTAGTTATCCCTATCAAGTGGTATCAGAGCCATGCTCTTGAATTAACCATGCTCGGTAGAATCCTTGGTGCCGAACAAAGATGTATAGTGGAGCCTTGGAAGTAGTCATGGTGTGATCGTGGTTGAACTCTATTGGATAGGTGGTATGTTCGGGTGAAAAGGAGTTAGCCTAGATATGAGTTAAACGGATAGATGACTGTTCGAGGGGAGGCTCGATGGTCCTTTGTTCGAGGGAGGATTGTTGGGAATGTACTAAAAACAAAACCATGGGGGTTTATGACCAAAGTGGACAATATCATACCATTGTGGAGATAGTTTGAGAGTAGTTGTCCCTATCATATTTTAACCAAAAAAATTATGTGTTATTTTAGTCATCATCTCTTTCATTAATTTTAAATTTTGTATCAAACCTCTACTATTTAAATTATATTAAAAGTATATCTATTTTATAATTTATGTTCTAAAGACTTTTGATCATGTACATCGCACGTGTCCTCTAACTAGTAGTTTCAAAAGAATATAAAGAAACTTAATCAAACTTTGTATTTAAAAGAATTTGTAGAAGGAATAAGAGGAAAAAAGATACCTTAAACAAAGGTGCTAACAAAGTAGAGTGGAATTATAGGTAGGCTAAAAAAAATTCATTTGAGTTATTCAATTCTAACTATTTTTTTTAGTGCAATAAGGGTAGTTAGATTTGTACCATAGATCGCCAATAGCATATTTATATGTAAGTTGATCTACGACATTCAAATCTAACTATTACTCGATAATATTACTTTTTTTTTAAAAAAATTATTTCCCATATTTTAACCTTGAAGACTTAAGCATATTCAAAATGAGAAGAAACCACAATTTATTTTAGAATAAAGTATATAAATTTTAATTTTACATTGTTGCAATGTGATCGCGATGTAGAATGGTCGACATTTTTTTAAGGGTCTCTTAAAATAAAGAGTTTTGGAGTCGTCAATCAATCATATTTATTAAGAGATTTGATTTGGTGTTGACTATATTTGTTTAAGGATGTTGTGATTGGTGTTCCTTGTGACATTTGTCATTTTGTGCCTTGGTTTGTCCTTCAGAATATCTCTGCAATTATCGTTCCAGATAGTATGTTGTCACTCGAATTGCTAATTCTACATAATATTCTTTTTCTTATTTGAAAAATCCTTGTTGTTTATTCTTTTGATTTTGTTTCCTTTTCTGGAACGTGCATAATTTTTTTAGGGTTATTTCCTCCTTTTTGCTGTGCATATTTAAGAGGAGATGGTTCTCATATTAAGGTTCGTTCTGAAGAATACTATAGCCCTTATTCTTGTCGTTGTGCCTAAAATCACAAGTGTGTCAATCTTGCTATCATGAAGATTGTGATGCTGTCGATTTGAGTGTTTTTCTAGATCTTGTTGAATTGTCTTCTAAACCTTGATAAGGGATTACTAAACTTAAGGGGAGTCTAAGTTCATCAAGTGAAGTAGTCTTCATTTAAAGATGGAAAGATAAAAGTCTTGGTGAGAGGAACTCTCACATTTAAGGGAAGCCTAAGGTTTATTAAAAGGGGATCTCACACTTAGAAGGAGTCTAAAAATAATTGATTATTTTATATATGCAATTATCTATTAAGGAAACATATGTATATGGTAGACATATAGGTGGATCATGTTCAAGTGATAATCTACGTGTGCCTTATCTTGGTGATACTATGGATACGACCCACTTTGTAAATGTTATAAGAGTTGTAAGTATTACAAACGATTTGATCCAAATCATTCATGTGGAGACATGCGAGTAGGGGTATCCTATATAAAAAGTTTGTATAACACTGAACTACGAAATGATTAATCTTTCTTTATAACATTGTTGATTGAAGAGATTAATATTTCATAAGATGATCATAGGTAACTCGACTTCAATCCTGAGTAAGTTATGAACTCCTGTTTATGAAGATAGTCCTTTGATTTTCATGGGTAAAAGTGGCTAGTTTTATGGACTCAATATGCCTACCATTTTGGAACTTTTTTCGAGTAGGGAGCTAGGAACATAGCTCCACAAGATGAAATTCAATCATTTCCGTCTTTAGAGATAAGTAGATAAATTGCTCCCTTAAAGGCTGATTTTGGGTCTTGAACAATGAGACCTCACTCTTTCACTGCCTCAAGAGGGATTTAGTTTATAGTTGGACTATAACTAATTGTTCATTAGAGGGATCAATGGTACTTAAGAAGTTAGAGGTAATTACTAGGGTAGAACGGTAATTTGATTCAACTGTAATTATGGGCATTTGTGAAGAGTTGACTTACTGTTGATTGGTTATATCCGTAGACACAGAAATATATCTACAGTATGAAGAGTGCAGCTGTGGGTCTTTAGTGGAATGACTTTCACAGTTAATGAATCTCGATTAATTTAATTAAAGAGTTTAATTAATTAATACTGTACCATTGGAGCTTTTAATCTATAGGTCTATTAGGTTCACTTACTAGCTCACTAAGGATAAAATAAGAATCATTTAGTTTTGGATTAATTTGAATTGCTCAAATTAAATAAGAGAGTATAAAGTAATTGTACAAGATGCAAAAATATAATTATATGAATGAGATTTAAGATCCTAGGATTAATGTAGCTTAAATATGTATATGGTGACATACAAGTGGATCATGTTTAAGTGATGTAGTAGATGGATAAAAACGGGTATCTTATCCTGGTGACACTATGGATACGACCCTCTTTGTAATTGTTACAATTGTTGTAAAGTGTTACAAATGATCTGATCCTGATCATTCATGTGGAGACATGTGAGCGAAGGTATCCTATACAGAGAGTTTGTATAAGATTGGACTACAAAATGTTTATTCTCTCTTTATAACATCATTACTTGAAGAGACTTACATTTCACTAGGATGACCATAGGTATTTTGACCTTAATCCTGAGTGAGTTGTGAACTCTTGCCAATAAGAGCGGTCCTTTGATCTGCATGGGTGAGAATGACCAGTTTTGTCGACTCAATATGCCTACCATTTTGGGGACTCGTTCGAGTGAGGAGCTGGGAATGCAACTACACAAGAAAGAATTTACTCATTTCCGTTATTAGGTAAGTAGATAAATTTCTCCCTTAAGGATATTCGGGTATTGAACGAGGTGCCTCACCCTCTCATTGGCCAGAGAGGGGTCTAGTTATAGTTAGACTATGACTAATTATTCAATAGAGGGATCAGTGGTACTTAAGAAGTTAGATGTAACTACAAGGGTAAACAGTAATTTTGACCCAATTGTAGTTACGAGCAATTTGTGAAGGCCCAACTTACTATTGATTGGTTATATCCAATGGACAAACAAAATATATCTAAAGAGTGTAGCTGTCGGTCTTTAGTGGAGTGATCAATAGTTAATGAAGGTCAATTTATTTAATTAAAGATTTTAATTAATTAATCTTATATCATTGTAAATTCTAATATATACGTCCATAAGATCCCCTTGCTAGCTTAATAAAGGTTAATGAGAATCAGTTAATTTTGGATTAATTTGAATTATTCAAATTAATTAAAAAAAATTAATTGTATGAGATATAATTAATATAATGTATTTAGATACATTATAATAAAGTTTAATAAGAGAAATAAATATTTGAATATGGTTCAAATATTAATTATATGAATGAGATTCATATAAAAATTATAGGTTAAATTTAATATGAATATGATTTATATTAAGCTATAGGTTATATGAGAGAATATAAACTATAAGTTATATTATATGTGATATAATATAAGCGGTAGGTTATATACTATATAGGATGTAATATATGGTTTAAATTTAATTATATCAAATTAGTTAATATAATTTGAATTTTAAATTTGAATATAACTCCCATAGGGAGTTAATTTCACGATGGTGGAGGGAGTTATTCAATAACTCTCTCATATGTCCATCAAACAGAGTTTTTTTGACGATCAGTTCATTACGTGAAAAGTTTGAGAAATCTCTTTGATCTTCATCTTCCTCCTTTAACAATTCTTTCAAAAGAAAAATTCTCCCTTCACCAAAATTATCAAAGAAGTCCACACATTCTACTTTGATTCTCACTTAGAAAATAGCAAGGAAGACTTTCTTGGTGGTATTCAATTTTCACTGTTGTTCGTTATTGTGTTCATGGGAGAAATACTTTGTTCGTGATCTCACCAGGAGAAAAATTCATGAAGACTATTTTGACTTCAAGGGTAAGTTTTCTCCCACACTTTTTCCTCTTTGTTATTCGTAGAAAGCATGCTTAGAATTTTGAATGATTTATCCTTTGTTTCTGTCTTCTCTGTATTATTTCAAGTTTCCAAAAACAAATTCTTAGACATAAGACGATCTCGCATCAGGAATTCTATTCCTTCGATTGGTATTATAGCTAAATCGCGTCTCTGAGTTTTTTTTTTTTGGAACTTAAATTTAGAGAATTGGTGGGTTTATTTCACTACATTGTGGATGGTTAACAAACATTGGATGTTTTAAAATGACACTTAGTTTACTGCTTTAAATTGTTTAGAGTTGTAAGACTGAGTGTTTTTGGACATTTAAATTTTTGCTATTGAGTTTGTAAGTCTGTGTCGTTCATGGTGCAGTGTTTGCTATAAAAGAGGTTGGATTTTGGTGGAAAACGATGAAGAATAGTGACATCCTAGCCCAGAGCGCAGTTGCACCCTTGAATAGCGCCTCGATGCTTGGGAAAAATTGCGTAGAGCTCTGCGACGCTCGTCATAGAGCACAACGGTGCTACGCAAGTTTCCGCCGCGCATAGCGGTGCTCAGGCCATAGCGCCACTGTGCTCCAGAAGAAAAAGCTAGAGCGCAATGGCGCTCTCCAATAGTGTCACTATTCTCGGAGACATACGCGTATGTGCCTGGCAGGTTCCAGATCATGGTTTCGAAGCTGGGAACAATTTTTCAGTGGGAATTTCTTTGTATTGTTGAATTTTATGTAATTTATTGTTATGTAGTTAATTAAATTAACATAAATGTTGTATTAATTTAATTAATTCTTAGGAGTGCCAATTTTGGTCCAATTTTTTCTGTTTAAATTAATTTTACATTTGATATATGATTATTTATATATTGCATAATGTATGCCATATAATTTAAAATCTCACCATAGGATAAATTTTTTTTAAAAAATTATATCATGCATCATATTTAATATAATTGTTATGTTATAAAGTTACATGATATATCCTAAGCATGCCCATGTATCATATTAAATATAAATGTTATATTATATGATTGCATGCATATTTAACATGTCTGATAGCTCTTGAAAAGAGCTGAATTTTAATGCACAGATCCCCTAATTCTATACCACTTATGTGCTTAAAATGATTAATTTATAGGTTATAAAATGATTAATTTACAGGTTAATTTCATTCCCGAGAGTTTTAGAGTGATTGGAAGAAGTTTAGAGCTAAAAGGAGCAAAAATAAACAAAGAATCAACTAAGAAGAAAAAGTTATAAAATTACCAATTTACCCCTCAGTTGAAATGAATCCGCGTGCCTCATGTCAAAGTCGGAGCGTCACAACACTCATGCTAAGCCTAAGCCCAAGGCTGCCTCGACGTTGTAAGGCAGTAGCTGAGAAACAGGGAGCATCGCAACGCCCTCCTTCAGTGTTGCAATGTTATGGATATTGATAGAAAAATAAAAAAATTTGCTCGCGTGCCTTTTTGCGCAAGTGAGCATCCCACCAATGTCACAATAGTTGCGACATTCACTATAAAAGTTGTTTTTTCCAAAGTTCTAAAAGGAGAGAATAAAAATTTCATTTTGAGAGACTATTCCACCGAATCTTGGAGAGCTTTTCTCTTTTTATTCATCATTTTCTCTGTAAATTTCTTCAATCTTTGTACAAATTCTTGCAAGATTCAATTGACTTCTTGAAAATTCTACCACTTCATAGGTAGGTAAGTTTTCTTTATTGGGGATAATGTTAGATTAACCAATTCTTGAGACTTTTCATGAAATTTTCTCTTATAACTTGATTGTTCTTGAATGTTCTTACTCTTAATCACAATAAAATCTATTAAAGATGAATTGACACCTCAAATTTAATTGATTTTTGTATGCAAAATTACATGGCTCTATAGTATAATTATAATGAAGTTGCAAGAACTAGTGATTTTGATGGAAAATCTGGACTTCTTTTCCTATTTTCTTGAAAAGATTTACTAGTTTAGAACATTCATGTTAATCATGCTTGATTTCACTCTTTTGTATTTCAAGAATGTCATAGTGAGGAAACCCTAGAAATGCATGCAATTTAGGAATTGGATGTGGAATGTCTTTAGGAAACATCTATGATCTAAATTAGGGTTAGGTTAATTGACTAATTAGGGCATTAGGGCTTAGCCTTAATGGGCTATGGAACAAGTGAGTTGCATAAGATTAATTAAGTCTATGATAGAAATAGGTTAATCTACATGAATCCTCAAGATCCTTTTTCATTGAAATTTTTACGGTATTTCTTTTATTCTCTCTCATTAATCTCATTACAAAATTCATATCACTTCTTGTTTTAGTTTTACTTTATTTCTAATAAAATTCCCAAACCCCCTTACATTTAGGAATTTAAGAGTCAAGTTTGCTAGTTAAAAGAGGTTCTCTGAGGATCGACCTCGTGCTTCCACCATTACTACTTGTTAGTATTAGTAGTTGTACGTGTTTTACAACTTTTATTTGTTAGAGTTAGTTTGAATTAATGACACCATCCTTGGCTCGAAAAAATTGGTGCCGTTGCCGGGAAACCGTGCAATTGGCTTACTTGAATTTTGAATTTCTAAAAAAAGAAATAATAAAATAAAAAATAGTTAGTGAGATTAAATTTCCTTTTGTGCATGACCTGCTCCTCTTAGAGTTTAGTTTTTGACTTGATTGTAGATATTGATCGAGAGGAAATGAGACTGCGAAGGGAATGAAGAAGAAAAGAAGAAGAAACATTCGAAGAGTTGAATATTGAGGAGCAAGAGGATCTCCATGGACAAGAAAAACAAGAGGAAGAGAAAACACAAAGAGGAAACATGGGCAAAGCAAGAGAGCAAACATTGAGAAAGCTTGCAGTACCGAATTACACTCAACATCCTTTGTGCATTGTGTACTCGGAGACTATAGTACCATTTGAATTGAAGCCCGGGCTTGTGCGTCTTTTACCCATCTTTCGAGGCAATCCGGGGGAGGACCCGCACAAACATATGAAAGAGTTCCACTTAGTCTATGATGGTATGCACCCACATGGGATAATGCAAGAGCAACTTAATCTTAGACTTTTCCCTTCTCCATGAAGGATGTGGCCAAAAATTGGTTATATTACTTGCCGGTGGGTTCCATCATAACTTGGAATGGTTTAGAAAAGAAATTCTTAGAAAAATTTTACCCTGCATCTAAGGCTCATAACATAAGAAAAAAAAATGTATGGTATTAAGCAATTAGTAGGAGAGTCATTTTATGAATACCGGGAAAGGTATAAGCAACTTTGTTCTTCCTTTCCTCATCATTAAATTTCTGACCAATACCTTATTCAGTATTTCTATTCAGGGTTGCTTCCATCGAAGAGGAGCAATATAGATGCTATCGCCGAAGGGGCTCTAGCTGACAAGACGTCCACTGAAGCTAGTCAACTAATTTCAACCATTGTGGAAAATTCACAGAATTTTGGTTCAAGGACTCTCGAATACGATATTGCTCAAGCAAAAGAGGTAAGTGAGTTGAGATCTCAAGTTTCTAACCTTGTGTCCCTTTTTACTCAAGTGGCTTAAGGAGATATCCCTCAAGCCATGACGCGTGAAGCATGTGGAGTGGTTGGACATGCTTCGAAAGCTTGCCCACAAGCATAAGTTAATGCAATAGGTGGCTTCCAAAGGAAGTACGAGCCACATGGCCAAACCTACAATCATGGGTGGAGGGATCACCCTAACTTCAAATGGGGATATCAAGGACAATTTGACAATCAGAATCAATCTTTCTTATCATCTTCCTCAGGTATGTCACTTGAAGATATCGTTAAATCATTGGTTGACCATTCGTTGAAATTTCAACAAGATCTACATCAACTTCAAAAGGACAACATTCAATTTCAACAAGAGACAAAATCGCTTCAACAAGACACAAAATCTGTCTAACAAGAAACGAGGCAAGGCTTCACCAATTTAGGGACTCAAATAACTCATCTAGCAACCGTGGTAAGCAAGCTAGAAAGCAAGTCCTTCGAAAAGCTTTCCGCCCGACCGGAGCACGTGAACGTAAGTGTCATTAACTCTTAAGAGCGGAAAGGAGATTCCTTCCTCCTCCTCTCAAGATGCAAATCTAGTTCAATCCCCTTCAATGAAGAAAAAAAGGCAATGGATGAACAAGAGAGCAAGGTAAATGAACCAAATGAGACTCTATTTTCCCGAGGTATCTGCTTACTCTCCTCTTAAAGTAGAACCGTATGTACCTAAAGCACCATTCCCTAGTAGATTAGCAAAGCCTAAGGGAGAAGATACTGACTTAGGGCTTGTTGAGATGTTCCAAAAGGTACAGATTAACATCCCTTTTCTTAATGTTATTCAGCAAATACCTAGGTATGCTAAATTCTTGAAAGACTTGTTTAAAGAAAAAAAAAGGAGAAGAAAAGGAGAGAGTAATCCTTAGTAAGAATGTCTCTACTTTATTGAAAAAGAATATGCTTGAGAAATGTAAAGACCATGGAATGTTTACCTTGCCATGCAAAATAGGCGATAGAATAATTTCACATGCTATGCTAAATTTAGGAGCATCAATAAATGTTATGGCCTATCATGTGTATGACGACCTAAAATTAAATGACTTGCAAAAAACTAATGTTTGTATTCATTAAGCCGATAGGTTATTCATTCAACCACTTGACATAGTTGAGGATGTTTTGTCAAGAGTAGGTGATTTGATTTTTTCCGTGGATTTTTATATCTTGAAAATGGATGAGGTTTATTCTACATCTTGTTCTACTATCTTATTAGGAAGACCTTTCATGAAAACTAAAAAAAAAAAAAAAAAAAAAATTGATGTAGATAAAGGGTCTTTGCCAGTAGAATTTGATGGAGAAGTAAAATCATTCAACATATGTGATGCCATGAAATTCCCTGAGGAGTATTTGTTTTTTTGCTCTATTGATTTGCATGATGAGATAGATGATGTTGTTGATTCTATATTGTATGAAATTTTTGATTGTTTGGTAGTTCCTTCTATGAATATAACTTTGATTGGACTTCTCAAAATTCTTCTAATGTTTCTCTAAACTTCTATAAAAAAGTCAATTCTTCTCTTAAAATTTACAAAGATGACCAGTCTTCTTTAAAAGATGATGATTTCAATGATTCAAACAAGTTTAGTAAAAAGGATGATTCTTCAAAAAAAGAAATATCAATTCCTTTGAAAGATGTTTGTTTGAAAGAAAAACCCTCAATTCATGGTTCTAATCCTAAATTTGTTTATCATAACAAAAAAAAAAAAAGGAAAGCTTCTAACTTTTACTCTATTTTTAAAGTGCAAGTAAATTGGATTGAGCCCAAGGCTCTCCCATCTCCTAAGAAGAGCAAGTTCTTGGGTGATTGTTTTAAGAATCCCAAGAAGAAAGGGCCTAAAATGACCGAAAATTTTGATGTTCCGTAAGATGAGTAAAGAAAAAAAGTGAATGGGCATAAGCTCAAAATCTACAACGAAGGGCAAGTAAACCAAGTTTAATTGAACTTGCGTTTAACTCATCTCTCATACACTTGACACCCCTCTTCACCAACGTTGAGTAAACAACACTAAAAATTTGCAAGAATAAGAAAAATTTTCTTTTATTTTTCTTTTTGGATTTTCATCTTTCTTATTTTTTATTTTTAGTATAGTCTAAAAAAATGATTTCTTATTTTCAGGTGAATTGTCAAATAAAGAATTGCTTTCAAACAAAGAAAAAGCACCTACCAAAAACCTATGAAGTTTCTCTATATCCCTCTCATTTTTGTCTTTTTGCTTTTATATGCATAGTTAAACATTGAGGACAATGTTTCATTCTAAAGTTGGGGGTGGGGAAACATTGCATGTTTTTTTATTATTAAGAAAATTCTGAAAAATGAGCCATTAATTTTTTTTTGCTCTTTGATAATATAAATGCATGTCTAGAACCTTTGAGCATTTGAGCTCAAGTTAGATTTAGATTTTATGATTTTGATATTTGGGCTGGCAAGAGAAATAGAAGATTTTAAAGTTTCATTTGGAAAAATGGAAAAAATGTTTCAAAAATATAAAAATAGAATTTTTTTTTATATAATAGAAAATATTAATTAGTAAATGAAAAAACTACCCTAAAACAACAAAATTAAGTACAAACGAGAATGCAAAGACACACTGCTTCAAAAACAATTTGATTACCACAAATACACTCTACCTAAACATTCTAGAACAACAAATATACAGTATCTAACCATTCTAGAACCACAAATACACAATATCTAAACATTCCAAAAGCAAAAATTTAAAATCATCAAATATGGTCCCTAACACTTCTAGCTACCTATAGAATGCGTGTATGCGAGCGAATATGACGACCAGGGTGTGGGGGTCTTTAGAAACATATGGATGTCTAGAACAATGGACTTCCTCCAAGGTGAAAAAGAGCAAAGTTGATTGTACTAGTGAAGTTGTTGTTGGCAAGTGAGAATTTGAATGAATTGCAACTTCAAGATGATGTGACTATTGAAAATATGAATGTGTTTGACACCAAATCAGTTGTAGGGAGTTTCATCAAATTCATTCGATGTGACTATTTTGTTCATATGATCTTGAAACCCAACTTTAAACACTATCAATCCCAGAACATCATTGTTGAAAATGATGTTCAAAGTAAAAACAAAAGTAGGAAACATGTGTGTGAGCGAAAAAGGTCAGTGACCTGACAAGGGTGGTCGTCAAAAGCTAGCCAAGACAATGGAATTCAAGAAAGGGTTGCTGAACCAACAATCACCGAGATGAGATTGAGAAGGAGAAAAAGAGATTTTGAGGGCAACTAAAGTGAAGAAGATGAAGATGAGATTTAGGGTTTTTGTTTTTGTTTTTAATTTTAATAATGATGATGATGATGATGATGATGGTAAATAGAACAAAAGTATATATATATATATACACACACACATGGTTCAAACGTTTAAAGTTTAATTCATTTATATGTTTCTTTCTAAGTACAACAAGTCATTTTTACGTGTTTCTATTTGAAAATTTGAAAACATCAAAAATATAGAAAAAAAAGATAAAATTAATTTGATAACAATATGTATAAAACAATGAAAAAAATACAATTGAATTTGTAACAAATATTTAAACAAATCAAAAGTTAGTTAGATAAAATCAAATTTGATAATAGAAGAGAAATTCAAATAAAAATTGGAGACAAAAATCAGAAAGTTTTTATTTATTGTGATTAATTCGATAAATAATTAGATAAAATCTAATTTGATAATAAAATATAAATTCAAATATAATTCGTGAGAGAAAAATTAGGAAGAGAGCTCGTTTATTTACAATTACATTGTATTCGTAATTCCATTTTCATTTAAGCTTCAACAATTACATTGTATTTACAACTTCATCAACCACTAAACCTATGAAAGAAGCCTAACCCATTGTAGAGACATAACTAGAGGTGGAATCGGTTCGGTTCGATTCGGTTTGGAGGTCAAACTGAACTGAATTGAAATCATTTATATATAGAACCGAACCGATTTGGTTCGGTTTCATGAATCTTCTGTCGAGACCGTCGATATCGAGGGAGAAGGAGAACTGATGAGTGAAGACTGAGGGAAGACGAAGAGATTGAATCGGCTGAAGACGAAGAGATGGAATCAGAGACAAAGAGGACGAAGAGATGGAATCGACTGAGGACTGAGGGAAGACGAAACCTGAGGTCGAAGTTTCAAACGAGCGGGAAAACGAAACCTAAGGTCGAAGTTTCGAACGAGTGGCTTAAGGCTGAAGCTGAAATGAAGAGTGAAGACAAAGACTCGAACTCGAAGACGAAGACTTGAATTGTGTATGATGAATCAGAATCACCAATCATGAATCAGAGCGCGAGTGGCAGGCACAAACCCAAAACGTCAAACGAAAGCGGAAAGTCAAACTGCCGAAGAAAGGAAACGTTTTTATTAATATTTTATAT
>NC_052355.1:19160372-19166224 GCF_009727055.1 Benincasa hispida | reverse complement strand
ATATTCAAATGGTTTGGTTTAGGAATCGGTTTTCAAAATTGGAACCGAACCGAACCGTTTAAATTCAGTTTTAACATTCCATCGAACCGCATTGGACCGAATTTTTCGATTTTTCTTATAAATCAGTTTGGTTTAAACAGTTTTACTGTCTACCCTTAGACATAACAAAAACAACAAGATTGCAAAAGTGAATACTTATTTGTTTGTCAAAAAGTCAAATTAATGGTATGATAATATAATAAGATGATAATGAATAAAAGGTGATTAAAAAAATACAAAAATAATAAAATTTAAATTGGATATACAATTTGTTAGATGATGATATATATAAAATATTAAGTAAAATCCTAATTAGGATAATAAATCTTAAATTTAAAATAATAAAAAAACAAATAAAATAATGTAAAATCTAAATATATATTTTAAATTAAAATAAAAAATGGTGATAAATAAATTAAAGATTGATTAATTTTAAATATTTTTGAAAAACGTTTAAATTGTATCAAAACAAATATGAAACCGTCAATTCAAATTTTAAAATGGGAGAAAATTTTGGCACATTTATCTCTTGAATCCTTTAGGTTGAAGTCTCATAACTGACTATTCCACTTACACTGTATTTCTATTGAGAATTTATACACGGTATAACAATTACATAGTATTCGAAAAACTATTAATCGATCATACCAGGGACAATTTGAGAATAACCAACTTGTCTTAAGCAAGTCTAGACAAAGTGAGGGTCTATTGTTAAAAAAAAAAAGGAGTTGTTAGCATTAAAGAAGAGTCTAAGTGAAGCTTGCAAACTCCTATGCATTAGTTTACTAACCGTGTATGTGTGTGTGCATGGATAGAGGTCACAAGAGCTACCTCCACCGTGCCTAGTTAGGACCCGCGAGAAAAGAGTGACAAGTTCCTAGCGGTTGGAGTGTGAAAGCTATCCCTCTAGGTAAAAGACATACCAATTAAGATTTGTGTGCGTGAGTATAGAGGCACCAATATCTTAAAATTGGAGAGGGATAATATGAGAAAAAAACTACTATAAAACTCTTTTGTAAAAAACTATATTCTCTATGATAAAAAAACAATGCTTTTGATCAATAGAGAGGAGAGTGAGAGAGCAACGTGGGATCAACCATGTTTCAGATAACTCCCTTATGTGAGAATTATCTGATGTATTAATTTAATTAGTTAAATTAATTAAATTAGAATAATTTATTTAATTTCTTAAATTAATAACTAATTAAATCTAATTTAATTAATGATTTCATGGAACATCTTTCACATAACCTATAGTTTTAATTCAATTAATTAAATTAAATTAAATAATTATTTAATTCACCAATTAAATAATTACCAAATTAAATATCAAATACTTAATTTAGTTTACATTTGAATCATATTCAATTGATTCTATTTCTCTCATGACCTATAGTTTTAATGTGCATCAAATACACATTAATTTTAACCTATAGTTTTAACCTGAATTCAATTCACATTAAATTTAATATTTGAACTCCTTCAAATATTTTCAAATATTTAATTTTTCCATAAATTAATTTTTAATCATATCAAGAGATTAACATTATATTATAAAGTTTGAATAAAATATAAACTTTATATTATAATGTACCATTATACATTATATTATTTCTCTAAGTGAATTTTAACATTTCAAATTTAATTCAAGACATAATTGCCTCAATTCCCTTTAAGAGCTAGGAAGGGGACCTCATGGATCTATAGATCAGAAGCTCCAATGATATGAGATTAATTGGCTACACTCATTAACCAAATTAATTTTATATTCATTAATTGTGGGTAGACTCCACTAAAGACCGAAAGCTGCACTCTTTTCACTAAATATATATTTCTATTATTGGGATTAGTGTCCTAATTCTCTCAGAGTATCATTGTTTATAATTATACACATTGTTTTAAAAATAAAATAACTGTTATTTCATTTTGACATTTACTCATATCCAATAAAAAAAGCTCCATGGTTATCTTATGTAAACTTAAGCATGTGTATGTGATATACAAGTGAATCATGCCTTAAGTGATAACCTAAATAGGTTTGTAGTATAAGAATTAAGGTGAGATACCTGATCCTGGTGACACTACGGATACGGACAGCTTTGTAGAGGTTTGCAAGTGTTGTAAACTACTACTGATGTTAGAACTTGACCATTCATGTGGAGACATGCGAGCAGGGTGTCCTATACAAAGAGTTTGTATAAAACCGGACCAGGAGATGACTAGACTCTATATATAACGTCATTGATACTGGAGACTTACATCTCACCTAAACGGCCATAGGTGACACGACCTCAATCCTGAGCTTTTTGGGAACTCTTGCCTTTGAGGGCGGTTCTTTGATTAGTATGGGTAAGAGTGGCTAGATTGCCAACTCAACATGTCTATCTTTTTGGGTACTTGTCTAATTTGGAAGCTGGGAACTCACTCACAAGATGAAATTCACTCATTCCCCGAAGTAGGGGTTAGTAGATAGATTGCTCCCTTAAGGGCTTATTCCGGGGCTTGAACATAGTAGCCACAACATCTCTTTGGAAGAGAGGACTCAGTCATTGTGGAACTATGACTTATGTTCCTTAGAGAATTCAGTGGTACTTAAGGAATTAGATGTAACTACAAGGGCATAAAGGTTATTGGCCGAGCTGTACTTACGAACGATCTGTGAAGGGTTGTCACACTGTTGATTGGTTAAGATGAATACATAATATATATGTAGTAAGGAGAGTTCAACTATCAGTCTTTAGTGGAGTTCCTGGCAGTTAATGGATGGTGGATCCCGTGATTAAAGAGTTTAGTCAGTTATTCACGTACCGTTGGAACTTCGAGCTATAGGTCCATAAGGTCCCTTGGTAGCTCAATGGATTCAAGTTGAGGATCAGGTCTTGGTGTTGATTTGAAATGTTCAAATTGACAAGAGGTAATTCGATTATATATAATATGATCGGTATGGTGTATGAGATACATCAAGTGGAAGATTAATGTAAATGAGATTTACATTAAGTGCCATGAAATAGAAAAAGAGTTATGGTTTATATGTTTCATGAGATGAAATATTAAGATTATAGGTTATAAATATATTATGATAAGTTAGTTATCATTTATATTTATAATAATATTAATTATTTGATAATTATCTCTTTTTCTCTAATAACTAATTGAGTGGAAGGTTATTGGTAGTTTCATGGTAACCATGAGATAAAAGGAAAAATATTTCCCTAATTTTAGAAGGGTAAGAAAAGAAAAGAAAGTTCTCACGGAGAAGTTGTCAAGTAAATGAGATTTACTAAGCGATAACTTAGAGTTAACTAAACGATCGTGGAGTGTTCTTACATGATAGACACTCAGCTAAACGATCACATAACTTTTGCTAGACGATCACATAATTTTTCCTAAACGATTGGGCATCGACCTATACGATAGGTTGTTCCATCTCCCACTTGCTCAATTGTTTACACGATTGTGGTTCCTCCGGTTTTCTGCCTCTAACTAAGTCTACATAGAGTCCACCCTCTGGATTTTCACACCGAGAATACCGAGGTAACCTTTTTGCTGGTGTCATATTTAACTCGACACTGTCGAGGTTTTGTGGAGGCTGTTCGCGGAGTTTAGGGTGTTTATGACCTTGGCAATTGCTTAGTTTGAGTGTATGGTATTCGTGCAGTGTAGCGGTCATGTTGGACGAATGTTCATGTATTTCTGTGTTACTGTGATCGAGCATTCGTGATGAAGGAACTTGAAGATGAGTCTGCAAAGGTTTGTTGATTCTTCCCTTGATCTGTAGTAAAACATACTGTAATTTCTATTTTATGCATAACCACATGTTTCCGTTAGTGATTGTAATTGTAAAGTTCATATACGATTTAAATTTGGAAAGATCCTTCCACTGCTCATGGAAATCCTCGTGTTCGATTTCCTTCATTTATATCCATGGATATAGACCAATAACAGCAAGTTAGTCCTTCACGAGTGTTTGCAACACCAATTGGGTCAAATTATTGTTTTACCCTTAGGTTACCTATGTATCCTTAAGTACCGGTGTTCTTTTAATAAACAACCTATTTATGGTCCAACCATTAAATATAAATGCCTCTCGGTCCAGTGAGAGGGTAGGGCCATTTGTTCATGTCCTAGATACACCACTTAAGAGAACACTCATCTACTTACCTTAAAGTCGGGAAGGAGTGCAATCCTTCTTGTATTATTATGTTTCCAGCTCTCCATTCGGTCTTGTCCCAAAATAGTTGGCTTATTGAGTCGGAAAACTGCCTACTCTCGCCCAAACACATCAAAGGACAATCCCTTGAGAACAAGAGTTCATAATACTCTTAGGATTAAGACTAAATTGCCTAGGTCATCCTATTTGAAATAGAAACCTTACTAGTCAACAGTGTTACATCTAGTAGTCTCTATTTCGCGGTCCGATCTTATGCAAACTCAGTTTAAAAATCAGAGTTAGTGTATCTAGTAAGGATCAAATCTTTAGACCCATACACTAGCTTGTGGTCCCTCGTTCTCCTAAGATACTTGAGGATATTCTTAATCGCAGTCTAGTGGTCTAACCGTAGATTGGACTGGTACCTACTGACTATTCCCACTGCATAACAAATGTCTGGCCTAGTGTAGAGCATAACATACATTAAGCTACACACAATTGAGGCATAGATAATACATCTCATATCCTCAACTTCTTGAGGTGTCTTAGGACTTTGTTTCTTACACAAGTGAACTCCGTGCTTGAAAGGTAAGAAACATTTCTTAGAGTTCTGCATCGAATATCGAGTCAACATTTTGTCGATATAAGTTGCTTGAGATACAGCAAGCGTTCTGTTCTTGTGATCCCTAATAATTTGGATCCCAAGTACATATTGTACCTCTCACAAATCTTTCATTTGGAATTAGTTTTCCATCCATTTCTTAACTTCAGTAAGGTACCCTACATCATTTCCAATGAGTAGGATATCATCCACATAAAGTACCAAAAAAGCTACTTTACCGTTGATGATTTTCTTGTAGACATAAGGTTCATCAACTTTTTGATCAAAACCAAGAGATTTGATCACAGTATCAAATCTAATATTCCAAGATCTGGACGCTTGCTTCAACCCCCAAGATCTGGACGCTTGCTTCAACCCATAAATGGATCGATTCAGCTTGCAAACTTTTTGCTCCTGACCTTAGGCTACAAACCCCTCGAGCTGAGACATAAAGATATTCTCTTCAAGATTGTCATTCAGAAAAGTAGACTCGACATCAATTTTCCATATCTCATAGTCATAATATGTGGCTATGGATAAGAGAATTCTTATAGATTTGCATAGCAACAAAGGAAAAAGTTTCCTCATAGTTAACCCCTTCCTTCAGGGTATAATTCTTTGTTATAAGTCTAGCTTTGAAGGTCTGTACCTTTCCAGCTACATCTCTCTTTCTTTTATAGATCCATAAAGTCCCCTTTGTAGCTCAACAGAGATTATCGAGAATTAATTTTGGATTTATTCGAATTGTCCAAATTAATTGAGAGAATTAATTATATTAAATTAATTATATATATGATATAATTAATATATTGTATCTGATACATTATAAGATAAAATTTATTTGAGAGGAAATAAATATTTGAATATGATTCAAATATTAATTATATGCATTGGATTCATATAATTAAATTTAATATAAATGTGATTTATATTAAATTCCACAAATTAATGAGAGAATTAAAAACTATATGTTATATTGAATTTGATACAATAGAAAAACTATAGGTTATATGTTATATTTGATATAACATATAATTATATATATAATAAGTTAGTTATTAT